>NW_027053661.1:0-25000 GCF_011386835.1 Chrysemys picta bellii | reverse complement strand
TCCACTAGCTGATTCGCTTGCCTGCATTGTGGTGTCCTCAATCTTTGTTGGTAATATCTGTCTTGGTAGGCCTGCTGTCCTGGGCTCCGTTGAGGCGGGTACCGGGTCCACCGCAATTGGTAATGCTGCCGCCGAGGGTGAGCGTGGTCTAGAGCAATACATGGGGGGGATATCCTCCAAATAATAAGCCTCGTGAGGGGCAGAAGCTTTCGGGAATAGAGGGGCTTGAATCTGTACCTTCTTCATGCGACGATGAGCCTCATCGTCCCACAAAAACCAATAGTCCATTTGCCCCGGCGCTTGGTTTTCCAATGTCAGGCGTAAGGGGGTTAAATGGGTAGGAATATCAAAGGAGCCATACTCGGGCCATGCAGTCCCCAGGGCTGGCCAATCCTGGGTCCAAAGTTGTAAAAAAATGCTTCCTTGACATCCCTTTTTGAACACCGGGTAAGGGCCATTTGCTTAACATATAATCCAAAGGACTATCCTTTGAGGGTTTTACCAGAGACCCACCCATCTGCCTGCTGACACTCTAACAGAGAATTACACAGAGAACAGAGGGAATTATGGCCTGATAGGATCCTATTACAGGAATTTCTACTAATACTGACAGAAGGATCCCAATTCAACCTCAGAGCTTCATCGCACGCAATGGCTTCCACTCTGAGGAATTATGAATGAGAGGCTCAGTTCCGTCCACACACCTAACACCCAAATGTATAAGACAGAAATTCATTAACCGGTTAACCAGACCAGAACCAGAACCAGATAGTGTCTCCTTATCCTATTAGGACTCACCCTATCGGAACATGAACCCCAGGGGCCACGGTGAAGCAGAGAAAAGGGGCGAAACACCCCGTTGGCACCATTCCCGTCCGGAGTCCAATGTCCGAGCTAGGAGAGTCCCGGCGGAGGGAGTCGCCAGTAACTGTCACCAAAATATCAGGTCCACCTAGCTGAGAGCCAATAACAGCCAGACAGGGATAAGGAGGAGTTGCTTTATTCTGCAGAAGAAAGGAGAGCTTTGCACCTTGGTACAAAAACTCTGTCTTACACACATTTTACAGATCCTTTATACACATTCAGACCAAGGTCCTTGCAGTGTTAACACTTGATTGGTGGTGGTCAGACCCGTGCTTTTGCTATCTGGTCAGTGAAAACCGGCTTGGGACCAGCTCTAACTACCTTAAGGCCTTGAAGGGAAAATAGTTGAAAAGTTCAGGCTACTGTGTCCTTAAGGTGTCTGCTCCCCCGTAATGGCTGCTGGCTGACATAACGACTGCTCGGATTAAGGGGGGTCACTAGTAACTTTCACAGGAGGTATAATTTCCTGCCCAGCAAAAGTAGGCCCACAGACACCAGGGAAAGCATTGTGGAACATGAGAGGACAAAACACTTTATTGATTGCATCCCCCCACCCATGAAGAGGAGACGTGGATGGGAACTCGTCCCATCTTCTTGAACTCTGGGAGAAGGGAATAAAAATCCCTGATAAGAAGAAATTGCATCTTTTCAACCGTTTGAACTCAGAAGGGCCAGAGACACTGAACTGAAGCCAGAGATCCCCAGGGCTGCCTTCTAGGGCTGCCCTGAAAGACCCTTTGAATTGACAGATCACTACAAATCTGTCACTCTTTGGATTTACATGGTAACTCATTGGCGTGTTAATGGTTTTTTTTTTTTTTTTTTTTTGCTTTAACCTGCAGAGAACTCTTAATATTTTGCCTAGTTAATAAACCTTTAGATAGTTTATCACAGGATTGGCTACAGATGTTGTCTTTGGTGGAGGATCTAGGGTACCAGTTGATCTCAGGTAAATGACTGGTCTCTTGGGCCAGGAAGCAACCTAAATGTGATGTGATTTTTGGTGTAAGTGACCATCACCACTAATTCCAGGTTGTCTGGCTGGCAAGATAGACTGGAGAACCTAAGGGGACTGTCTGTGACTCCATGCTAAGGCTGGTATAGTGATCTAGGTGTCCACATTTGTTACTGGCTTGGTGCAATCTAATTCTAAAAGCAACCACCAGTTGTGGTGTGTAGTGAGGCGGAGTGGCCTCCCACTGAGCCAAAGCGGGAGGGACCACGCTCTGAGCCCAGATGGGCGGAGCCAAGCTGTGACTGACCCTCCCATCGGAAGTTAGGAGGCGGGACAGGAAGTATAAAGGGCAGGTCCTGGAGCTCAGTTGATCTGCAGCTCCCAGAGGAGACAGACGCCTTCTGCCCACGCCTGAGCCTGGAGACTGAAGGGAGCCTCGCCGAGCTGGGGACTGGCCAGAGCTGCTGGAGCCGCCAGCCAACATAGACACTGAGAAGTGGCTGTGACCGCTGCTGGCTCCCTCCCCCGCGGAGACAGAGGTCACCCAGGGACACCCCGAAGGGAGGGGAGGACGTGGCTCAGGGAGAGCGACTCCAGTCTGGCTGCATTGCTGTGTGAACGCAGTCAGCGTCTTACGGCTGGATTCCCTGCTGACCCAGTGGCAGTGCACTGCACCACCGTTAGGGCCTAGGCTGGGAGATGGTGGAGTCAGCTGGGCCCCGGTTCCTCTATGCCCTGCTGACAACCCCACCTGGAGGGGGCAGCCTCCCACCAAGGACAGGAGGCCTGTGCTAGCCTCCCGTCCGCCAGAGCCAGGAATTTAAACTATCCACTGCTCTGTCCTGCCCAAGCCCTGAGCCTCCCAGACTGTTCCATGCTCTGCTCTGCAGCAGGGCCTGATCCCTGAACCTTCACTGCCCTGCCCATGGCCTGAGCCTCCCAGACAGTTTGATGCTGAGCCCCTGCCCAAGGGCCTCCTGAGCCTTTGCTACTTATATCCTGCCTGTCCTGAACGTTGGACCTGCTGAAGGCTTTGAGCCCAGCACTGTGAGCTTCCCCACAGAAGTGCCTAGTGGTTGCGCAGTCTTTACTGGTGAGATGGGATCCCTAAGCCCACCACAGAGTATCTGAGATGCAGGGAGTGGCACTGACTAGAAACAGGGGGAGAAACTGGGATGTTCAGGTGGGCTTCAGATTCCCAGCAACTCTCCCATCAAACTGCAGGAAAAGGGGGTTCACATGTCACAGTGGTGGAGATGGGGGCATTGTCTCTAGATAGGATGTCTCCATTGGATTCCCATCTCCAGTACGCACTGGTTCATGACCCAGCGTTTCGCTTCTCTGCCGTGAGCTCCATCCGGGCTCCTGCATTTGGGACTATGTTGGGGAGCTGCTGCCTATTTGAATAGAAGGATCTGTACCCCAACACCAGTTCACACCAAGGAGCCTCACACCTCAGGATAACCCGCTCCCCTGTGGGTACACTATGCAGAAGGGATCCCAAGAGACTGCTGGGGAAGGTCGGCTAACTACAATAGCGGCAGAGGGATCAATAAACGGACTCCTTCCTACCTTGGCTTCCCTCCTGGCCCTTTCCCCAGCTCCTCCCTGGGCTGTCTGCACAGATGCTTCTCTCTGGACCTTCACTCCAGCCTCCAGCAACCAGAGAGGTGGGAGAGCTTCTCCCCACAGCCCCCCCATCTCGTCTGGGCTGCCTCCCTTTCTGCTCACTGCCCAGCCCTTCCCCAGCTGGGCTCCATCTCCAACTGGGCTGGGCCCTCCAGCTCCCGTTACCCCTTTCAGTGACAGTGTGGGGTCAATACCCATCACACGGGGTCGGGGTTTAGGGACTGGAAACCCTCCCCAGCCCTGTCACTCCCCGTATGTGCTAAGCTCCCTGCGCTGCAGCAGAACCTCCAAATGTTAGATTAAAACACACCCCAAGGCCACAGCAGGACCAGAGGGCTGGTTTCCGAGTCTTCGCTGTGAATGAGCGAGATCCCTGCTGGGTGTCAATGGGCCGTAGCTCCATTGAGTGAATGGGGCCAGATCCCAGCTGGGGTCAATGGGCCGTAGCTCCACTGGAGTCATTAGAGCTAGATCCCAGCGGGTGTGAGCCAGTGTAACTCATCTGAGGTTCCTTTGCACCAGCTGAATCCCTGGCACACCCCAGGGGGTGTCAGAAACCTGCGGCTGCTGCCCCACCCCCACACCAATTGTCAGCTCTGATAAATGGCCACTTCCCCTATGTACGCCCTACGCACCAGGCGCCAGTGTCTCTCCAGTCCCTGATCTGAGCAGTGACCACGCCTGAGGCTTTGACTTCCTCTGCCTTCGTCAGAGAGGAGGGGCCCTTCCCTCTTCTTGCACCCAGACAGGGCCGGTGGCTGAGCTGAGAACCCAGCTCCGAGCCCAGAACGACCAGCTCAGCATGGCGCTAACTCTCCTTCTGCCTCTGCTGGGTAAGGGACGTTCCTCAGCCCCCATCCCTCTGTGTGTCTGTCCAGTGATACCCCTGTCCCATATCCCTCCATTCTCATACACCCCCCATCCCCTCCCCTGAGCTCTCACTCCCTCTGTTCTCTTCTCTTCCAGCCCCTCTCCTGATTCTCCCCACGCCGGTGACCCCTGCAGGTAACGACGTCTCCTGTCCTTGCTGAGATGCTCGCGGTGGGGTGGGGAGGTCTCAGGCAGTGGGGGGTGGGGATCCCCCTCCTCCCACACTGTGATGTGTGGAATTCAAAGGAAGGGGGGATCCCTGGGTGCGCCCGTGTCATTGGCTGGGTGGGTCAGGCCGCCCCATTCACAGGCATCTCCTGTGGAACCTGCCCCAGCAGCAGCAGCTCCGGTCCGGAGCTATGTCCGTGGGGGTGGAAGAGAGTCCCCAGCGGATGCCTCCCTTTGCTGGGTCCCCGCCCAGGCCATAGGGGAAAAGATGCCCCCGTCCCCATGGGCACTACCCAGCCCCTCATTGGCAGCCTCAGCAGAGAGAGCGAGGGCTGGACGGGTCATGGAGACTGAGCACCCACCTCCCCATTACACTGAGTCCCCCCCAGACAGGGCTCCAGCGGGATGGGGCTGTGTGGAGGGGGGAGCTCTCCCTACCCCAGCTCTGGGCTCCCACAGTGGACTCGGGGCCAGGGGGCACAGACCCAGCACCGCCCAGTGGGACATTAAAAGCAGGTTCTGCAGAGACCCCAGAGGAAACACAGTGGGTGGAAAACTCCCCCCTCCCTTCCCCACATCCGCCTGAATTTCCTCATTTCTCTTTCACGCCTTCTAGCTACAGCTAGGCAGGTCTGAAGGTCGGCTGATGGGTTCTCCCCCCTCTTACACTTCGTTCCCCCAGATGGAGGATGTGGGGTGAATACCCTGATGGGAATGAGGGTCTTCGGTTGAACCATTTGCATCAACAACCCTGCCCCATTCAACCCCCCCTCTGCACCCCACTTCCCCCAGTGTGGAGAATGTGTGGCAGTGAGAACCCAGCCCCAGAGCTCCCTCGCATGAGCATGTTACTGGCTGAGACTCCAACACCCCTCGGGAAGGAGGGGAAAGTCCAGCAGGGACTGGAGCCTGCTCATTCCGGTGGTATCCAATCCCAGCTGTCCCCGGCTCATCTCCCATCCAGATGTGGTGGGTGTAGGGCTCAGCCACTGGGAGAGGATCCAGCTATGCTGTGCTGGGCCCAGCAGGTACTGGGAAGAGGGCTCTGTCCCCACTGGTTTACTGGTGAGCTCCCCCGTGTATATCTGCTGTGGGTTATTTCACAGTCAGGGGGCAGGACAAAGGGAGGTGGGATTAGGCTGACGCCCTGTATTGGGGCCTTGTTCCCCCACCTGCTCTTCCCCTCTGTAGCGAAGGGAGACTCACCCCTGCAGCGCCTCTTGCTGGTCATCTCGGGAATTAGCTCTTCCACCCTCTGGAGCATCCTCTGCAGGCCGGTGTCTCGCCTGCCCCTGGACCCCATGTCCCTCCCAGACCCCAGTGTCCTTTACATCAGGGTTCTGCCCCTTAGCAGCTAACCACAAACTTCCCTCCCAGGGGAACCCCCAAACCCCTTTCGCCACCTTGCCTCAGTGGCTACTGCCAGTCTCCATCTAGCCCCCGCTCCCTGGGGCAGACGCCATCTGTAACCCACTCCTCATCCGCAAGGAGGGTTGGACCAGCTGCGTCTGCCTATTCCTGGGCAGCCCCTCTGCAGCCCTAGTGCCCTTGTTGTGGGCCCTTAACTCAGCCTGGGACTTAGCTAGGCTGGAGCTCCCCAGCTCCCTCTGCCTTCCCCAGCACTGCTCCACCCTAGGTACCCGCCTCAGCTCCCAGCAGCCAGGTCCTTCGCTCTCTAGCTTCTGGAGAGAGCCTCTCCTACAGCCTCTGGCCCTCAGCCCTCTTATAGGGCCAGCTGGGGCCTGGTTGGGGCATAGCCTCAGCTGTGGCTGCTTCTCCAATCAGCCTAGCTTTTTCCAGCCACAGCCCTCTCCAGGGCTGCTTTAACCCCTTCAGGGCTGGAGCGGGGTGACCACTCCACTACACCCTCACTCCATGGCGGTCTCTCCTCTGCCTCTATTCCAGACTCCCTGCCGGCCCCCAGCCTCAGGTTTCCACCTTCTGCCCAGTTACATCTGGAGAGAGAACGTGGGGATCTTGGGGGCTGTACAAGGACCATCAAACGCTCTCCCCATCCCTGGTCCTCAGCTACTTCTCCCTGGCAAAATCTCCACAAGGGTTTATTTCCTAGAGCAGCCGGGAGTTGGTCACCCACCTAGACACAACAGCGATCGGCAACCGAGAAACCCCAGCGGTGGCAGATTGGATGTGTGGTTTGGACACTGAACTGGATCTCAATGGGTCTGGGTCCAATTTATACTGCTAGGTAGTGCCATGGTAGACATTATAGGAAGCCCTGAGCCAGATGTGCCTTGACAATTTGACAGTGCACTGGGACTTGGAGAGGGTCCAGTTCCCAGCCTGCAACAGACTCTCCCAGTGATCTTGGGCCAGTCATTTCCCTTGGGGATCTACAAGGAGACCAATGGTGTTTGGTGCCAAAATCCCATTGAAATTTGTTAGGGGCCTAGCTCTTTTAAGTGCTTGATGCACTCTGGGCCTCAGTTCCCCCACTTAGAAGGGGGATAATTCTTCCTTCTTGCCTCAGGGGTGGGGTGATGGCACATGCACGAATGTCCATGACATACAAAGATGGCAGGATGAGAGGAGCCATCTTACCCCTTGATTTGGCCCTGGGGCGACCGCTGCTGAAATCCTGCGTCCAGTTCTGATCTCCACCATTCAAGGATGGTGATCAATTGGAGAGGGGGCAAGGCAGGGCTTGGATTCTGATTAAAAGTTGCAAAACCTGCCTTAGAGTGAGAGACTCCAGGACCCAAAGCTGTTTAGCCTAACAACAAGAAGGTTCGTATCTGGGGAACAGAAATTTGATAATCGACGGCTTTTCAATTGAACTGACAAAAATCAAACACAACCCTAAGACTGGGAGCTGAAGCAAGACAAATTCAGACTGGCAATAAGGTGCAGATATTAGCAGTGAGGGGAATTCACCACTGGGACAATTTCCCCGGGGTCAAGGTAGATTCTCCAGCACTGGCGATTTCTGAATCAAACCTGAATGTTTCTCTCAGAGATCTGCTCTAGTTCACAGAGGAACCAGTTCAGGGAAGTCCTAGGGCCTGGGTGACACAGGAGGTCGGAGTCCATGATCACAATGGTCACTTCTGGCCTTGGGGTCTATGAAAAGATCCCATAGGGGGGAGAGAGAGAGAGGAGCCGTGTTTTATTTGCCGTGGTGTATTTTACAGCGTGGGGGGTGGGTGCTGGGGAGTGAGATGAGGCTGGTTTGCGATCATGTCTCTCCAGGACTCCTCTCTTCCCCCTTCTCCTTATTCCATCATGGCCTCTCCCTCTGCACTGACCCCTCTGCCTCTGTTCTAGATCCCCCGCCGGCCCCCACGCTCTCTCAGGACCCCGGATATGCAGTGTATCTCCCAGGGGAGCGGGTTACCCTCACGTGTTCGGCTCCTGGGAGTGAGCAGGTTTCAGGATACAGATTCTTCTATCAAGGGCAGCAAGATCCCAGCGCAGTCCTACACCCGAATAACAGCGCCCGGCTGGAGCTCGCAGCTGAGAAGGGAAATGCTGGGAACTACACCTGTGCGTATTGGAGACAGGAATCCAATCGAGAGATCTCATCTAGGAACAGCAGCTCCGTCTCCATCCCAGTGACAGGTGAGCCCCTGTTTTTCCTGCTGTTTGATGGGAGAGTCTCTAGTGATCTGAAGCCCACCTTGTGACAGAGCCTCAGGTGCGGTGCTCTAGAGCCGCTCTGGAGCAGTCCCTGGGAGGGCCCCTTCCATGTGTCAGCCCCCGTAGGGTCACAGTCTCACTAGGGGCCATTTGAATGCAGCACCTCCTGGGAATGAACCTTGGAGCCGTCAGCAGCCCTGGGTCACGCCTCGAGCTCCCCGCAGCGACACCACCTCATTGCACACCTGAGACAGACACTTGCATACCCAAAGGGAGCAACGCGCCCCCACCTTCCTTAAACAGCAGTGACTCTCAGCTAGTGCAGTAACATCAGGAGGTTTATTGGTTATTTCGGAACCAGCGTAGAAAGTCCTTAGTTACCGTCGAGAACAGAAAGTTACAGCAAAGTCCATCTGGGTCAGTCCGGAGTCCAGAGTCCTCTGTAGTCCCAGCCCCTGAGCGTCTTCTGTTTCCCGTAGCCCACACTGAGCAACCCCACCTGGCCCCTCCTCAGTCCTTTGTTCTTGTTACCGGGGAAACCTTGTCACCTGACCCTTCTCCTTAGCCCTTTGTTCTCCAGCTGGTCACAGCCCACTGCCGTCTTGCAGAGGTGGGGCCATCCATGGTCCTTAGCTGCTAGACATGAAATGACAAGAAAATTGGAGTGGCCATTGTCTTCTGGTGCTCTTCATGGGCATGGGGCCCCAGGCTGCTAGCCATCAGCCACACCCAATATCTGGGTCTCTGCAAAGAGTAAACAATCTTTTCCCACCACCTGATTAACCATGCAGCACATTGGGGAAACTGAGGCATGCACCCGATTAATAGAAAATTGCCATATGGTGACACAACCCAATATCTCAGCTTTATTTGCTGCCTCTAATCTGGGCCACTCCCTGCATCTCAGACATTCTGTGGTGGGCATGAGGGTACCACCTGATCAGCAAAGAATGGGCACTGAGAGGGCACTGCTGTGGGGTAGCTCCAGCACTGGGGTCCCAGGTGGGCACTGCTCAGGGGAAGCTCACACCACTGGAGACCTGGCTGGGCACTGTCGGGCCACCCGCTGTGAATCTTCATCCCTGCAGCTGCCTGGATTCCTCTGTCCTGATTTCTATCAGGCAGGGATTGGTTCCTGTCATGTTACCCTGACCCCTTGCTGGCACCAATACGCCAGGATCCTCTGCTGCCGTTGTGTATCAGAGGGGAAGGTGCTACCCTGAGGTGCTCGGCATTCGGGGGTGAAAGCACCATAGGATACAAATTCTTCTCTCAAAGCAGGGATTTGGTCTCTGAAGAGGTCCCTGGTCCCAGTGGAGTGACCGGCTGATGCTCACAGCTGAGACAGAGACAACCCGTCCCGTACCCCTGTTGTGCACTAGGCAACCCAGTCCAGCCAGCGGATCCCACACAGAGTGTCCCTGCCTCCTGCTGGGAAACATGTGGCCACTGTGCAGGGTTGGGATTCAGTGAGATACAGGGGAGCAGTGAGAGGAAACACGGTGGGTGGAAAAACTCCCCCCTCCCTTCTCCACATCCACACTGGCTTCCTCATTTCTGTGCAGTACTTTCTAGCTACTGCTAGGCAGGTCTGATGGCCGGCTGACGGGTTCTCCCCCCTCTTCTGCATTCTGGGGGCAGTGGCAGAAATTGGGGTGAATAACCTGATGGAAATGGGGGTCTTGGAGTTGAACCATTTGCATCAACAACCCTTCCCCCCTCCAACACACTTTCTGCACCCCACTTCTCCAGCATGGAGAGTGTGGGGTAGTGAGAGCCCAGCCCCACAACTCTCTAGGGGGGAGCATGTTACTGGCTGAGACTCCAGCACCCACCAGGCAGGAGGGGAGAGTGCAGCGGGGACCGGAGGTGGCTCATTTCTTGGTGGGATCCCCTCACAGTTGTCCCCCTCCCCAATCCCATCCAGATGGGTGGGAGTTGGAGCTCAGATATTGGGAGAGGATCTAGCCAGGCTGTGCTGGGCCCAGCAGGTACTGGGGAGGGGGCGCTGTTCCCACAAGTTTCCTGGAGAGCTCCCCCATGTATATCTGCCATCAAGTGAGGCCCTGGGTTGGGGCCTTGTTCCCCCACCTGCTCTTCCCCTCTGTAGCGAAGTGAGACTCACCCCTGTGGTGCCTCTTGCTGGTCATCTTGGGAATTAGCTCTTCCGGCCTCTGGAGCACCCTCTGCAGGCTGGTGTCTCACCTGCCACTGGACCCCATGTCCCTCCCAGACCCCAGTGTCCTTTACATCAGGGTTCTGCCCCCTACCAGCAACCCACAAACTCCCCTCCCAGGGGAACCCCCAAACCCCTATCGCCACCTTGCCTCAGTGGCTACTGCCAGTCTCCATTTAGCCCCCGCTCCCTGGGGCAAATGCCGTCTGTAATCCACTCATCACCGGCAAGGGGGGTTGGACCAGCTGTGTCTGCCTATTCCTGGGCAGCCCCTCTGCAGCCCCAGTGCCCTTGTTGTGGGCCCTTAACTCAGCCTGGGACTTAGCTAGGCTGGAAATCCCCAGCTCCCTCTGCCTTCCCCAGCACTGCTCCACCCTAGGTACCCGCCTCAGCTCCCAGCAGCCAGGTCCTTCACTCTCTAGCTTCTAGAGAGAGTCTCTCCTACAGCCTCTGGCCCTCAGCCCTCATGTAGGGCCAGCTGTGGCCTGGTTGGGGCATGGCCTCAGCTGTGGCTGCTTCTCCAATCAGCCTGGCTTTTTCCAGCCACAGCCCTCTCCAGGGCAGCTTTAAGCCCTTCAGGGCTGGAGCGGGGTGGCCACCCTGCTACACCCTCACTCCATGGGGGTCTCTCCCCTGCCTCTATTCCAGACTCACTGCCGGCCCCCAGCCTCAGGTTTCCACCTTCTGCCCAGTTACATCTGGAGAGAGAACGTGGAGATCTTGGTGGCTGTACAAGGACTATCAAACGCTCTCCCCATCCCTGGTCCTCAGCCACTTCTCCCTGAGAAAATCTACACCAGGGTTTATTTCCTAGAGCAGCCAGGAGCTGGTCACCCAAATAGACACCACAGTGATCGGCAACTGAGAAACCCCAGCGGTGGCAGATTGGATGAGTGGTTTGGACACGGAACTGGGTCTCAGTGGGTCTGGGTCCAATTTATACTCTTAGGTAGTGCTAGGGTGACCAGATGTCCGATTTTATAGGGACAGTCCTGATTTTTGGGTCTTTTTCTTATAGAGGCTCCTATTACCCCCCCACCCCCATCCAGATTTTTCCCATTTGCTGTCCGGTCACCCTAGGTAGTGCCATGGCAGACATTATAGGAAGCCCTGAGCCAGATGTGCCTTGACAATTCGACAGTGCGCTGGGACTTGGAGAGGGTCCGGTTCCCAGCCTGCCACAGACTCTCCCCGTGACCTAGGACCAGTCACTTCCCTTGGGGATCTCCAAGGAGACCAATGGTGTTTGGTGCCAAAATCCCATTGAAATTTGTTAGGGGCCTAACTCTTTTAAGCGCCTGATGCACTCTGGGCCTCATTTCCCCCAATTAGAATAGGGATAATTCCTCCTTCTTGCCTCAGGGGTGGGGTGCTGGCACATGCACGAATGTCCATGGCATACAAAGATGCCAGGATGAGAGGAGCCATCTTACCCCTGGGTTTGGCCCTGGGCCGACCGCTGCTTGTATCCTGCATCCAGTTCTGGTCTCCACCATTCAAGGATGGAGATGAATTGGAGAGGGGGCAGGGCAGGGTTAGGATTCTGATTAAACGGTTGCAAAACCTGCCTTAGAGTGAGAGACTCCAGGAGCTGGAGCTGTTTAGCCTAACAATGAGAAGGTTCCTATCTGGGGAACAGAAGTTTGATAATCGATGGCTCTTCAATTGAACCGACAAAGATCAAACACACCCCAAAGGCTGGGAGCTAAAGCTAGACAAATTCAGACTGGCAATAAGGTGCAGATTTTAGCAGTGAGGGGATTCACCACTGGGACAATTCCACAGGGTCAAGGTAGATTCTCCAGCACTGGCGATTTCTGAATCAAGTCTGAATGTTTCTCTCAGAGATCAGCTCTAGGTCACAGAGGAATCAGTTCAGGGAAGTCCTAGGGCCTGGGTGACACAGGAGGTCAGACTCCATGATCACAATGGTCCCTATTGGCCTTGGGATCTATGAAAAGATCCCATAGGGAGAGAGAGAGACACACAGACACGGGCTATGGTTCATTTGCCATGGTGTATTTACCAGTGTGGGAGGTGGGGGCTGGGCAGTGAGATGAGGCTGGCTCACCAGGACTCATCTCTTCCCCTTTCTCTCTTCTCCTTATTCCACCGTGGCCTCTCCCTCTGCACTGACCCCTCTGCCTCTGTTCTAGATCCCCCGCCGGCCCCCACACTCTCTCGGGACCCCGAGTACACAGTGTATCTCCCAGGGGAGCGGGTTACCCTCACGTGCTCGGCTCCTGGGGATGAGCTGGCTTCGGGATACAGATTCTTCTATCAAGGAGGGCAGCAGGACCCCAGCGTAGTCCAACACCCAAATGAAGGTGCCCGGCTGGAGCTCACAGCTGAGAAGGGAAATGCTGGGACATACACCTGTGCGTACTGGAGATGGGAATCCAATCGGGAGATCTCATCTAGGAACAGCAGCTCCGTCTCCATCCCAGTGACAGGTGAGCCCCTGTTTTTCTTGCTGTTTGATGGGAGAGTCTCTAGTGATCTGAAGCCCACCCTGTGACAGAGCCTCAGGTGCGGTGCTCTAGAGCCGCTCTGGAGCAGTCCCTGGGAGGGCCCCTTCCATGTGTCAGCCCCCGTAGGGTCACAGGCTAGGTCTATACTACCCGCCTGAATCGGCGGGTAGAAATCGACCTCTTGGGGATCGATTTATCGCGTCCCGTCGGGACGCGACAATCGATCCCCGAATCGGCGCTCTTACTCCACCAGCGGAGGTGGTAGTAAGCGCCGCCGACAGAAAGCCGCAGAAGTCGATTTTGCCGCCGTCCTCACAACGGGGTAAGTCGGCTGCGATACGTCGAATTCAGCTACGCTATTCACGTAGCTGAATTTGCGTATCTTAAATCGACTCCCCCCTGTAGTGTAGATGTACCCACAGTCTCACTAGGGGCGATTTGGCTGCAGCACCTCCTGGGATTGAACCTTGGACCCTTCAGCCCCCCTGGGTCACACCTCGAGCTCCCCGCAGCGACACCACCTCATTGCACACCTGAGACAGACACTTGCAGACCCGAAGGGAGCAACGCGCCCCCACCTTCCTTAAACTGCAGTGACTCTCAGCGAGTGCGGTAACAGCAGGAGGTTTATTGGCTATTTCGGAACCAGCGTAGAAAGTCCTTAGTTACCGTCAAGAACAGAAAGTTACAGCAAATTCCATCTGGGTCAGTCCAGAGTCCTCTGGCCCCTCTGTAGTCCCAGTCCCTGAGCGTCTTCTGCTGCCAGCAGCCCACACTTGCAACCCCACCTGGCCCCTCCTCAGTCCTTTGTTCTTGTTACTGGGAAACCTTGTCACCTGACCCTTCTCCTTAGCCTTTTGTTCTCCAGCTGGTCACAGCCCTCTACCGTCCTGCAGAGGGGGGGCCATCCATGGTCGTTAGCTCTAGACATGAAATGTCCAGGAAATTGGAGTGGCCATTGTCTTCTGGGACTCTTCATGGGCATGGGGCACCATACCCCAGACTGCTAACCATCAGCCACACCCAATATCTGGGTCTCTGCAAAGAGGAAACAATCTTTTCCCACCACCTCATTAGCCATGCAGCACATAGGGGAAACTGAGGCATGCACCCAATTAATAGAAAATTGCCATATGGTGACACAACCCAACGTCTCAGCTTTACTCCCTGCCTCTAGTCAGTGCCACTCCCTGCATCTCAGACACTCTGTGGTGGGCACAGGGGTCCCACCTGATCAGCAAAGAATGGGCACTGAGAGGGCACCACTGTGGGGTAGCTCCAGCACTGGGGTCCCAGGTGGGCACTGCTTGAGGGAAGCTCACACCACTGGAGACCTGGCTGGGCACTGTCGGGACCACCCACTGTGAATCTTCATCCCTGCTGCTGCCTGGATTCCTCAGTCATGATTTCTATCAGGCAGGGATTGGTTACTGTCATGTTACCCTGACCCCCTGCTGGCACCAATACGCCAGGATCCTCTCCTGCCTTCGTGTATCAGAGGGGAAGGTGCTACCCTGGGGTGCTCGGCATTCGGGGGTGAAATCACCATAGGATACAAATTCTTCTCTCAAAGCAGGAATTTGGTCTCTGAAGAGGTCCCTGGTCCCAGTGGAGTGACCGGCTGATGCTCACAGCTGAGACAGAGACCACCCGTCCCGTACCCCGGCTGTGCACTGGGCAACCCAGTCCAGCCAGCGGATCCCACACAGAGTGTCCCTGCCTCCTGCTGGGAAACATGTGGGCACTGTGCAGGGTTGGGGCTCAGTGAGATACAGGGGAGCAGTGAGAGGAAACGCGGTGGGTGGAAAAACTTCCCCCTCCCTTCCCCACATCCACCCTGGCTTCCTCATTTCTGTGCAGTACTTTCTAGCTACTGCTAGGCAGGTCTGATGGTCGGCTGACAGGTTCTCCCCCCTCTTCTGCCTCTGCCCCAAGAATGGAGAACGTGGGGTAGTGAAAGCCCAGCTCCACAACTCCCTAGGGTGAGCGTGTTACTGGCTGAGACTCCAGCACCCACCAGGCAGGAGGGGAGAGTCCAGCGGGGACCGGAGGTGGCTCATTTCTTGGTGGGATCCCCTTACAGTTGTACCCCTCCCCTCTCCCATCCAGGGGGGTGGGGGTTGGAGCTCAGATACTGGGACTGGATCTAGCCAGGCTGTGCTGGGCCCAGCAGGTACTGGGGAGGGGGCGCTGTTCCCACAAGTTTACTTGAGAGCTCCCCCATGTATATCTGCCAACAAGTGAGGCCCTGGGTTGGGGCCTTGTTCCCCCACCTGCTCTACTCCTCTGTAGCGAAGTGAGACTTACCCCTGCAGTGCATCTTGCTGGTCATCTTGGGAATTAGCTCTTCCAGCCTCTGGAGCAGCCTCTGCAGGCAGGTGTCACCCCTGCCACTGGACCCCATGTCCCTCCCAGACCCCAGTGTCCTTTACATCAGGGTTCTGCCCCCTACCAGTAACCCACAAACTCCCCTCCCAGGGGAACCCCCAAACCCCTATCCCCACCTTGGGTCAGTGGCTACTGCCAGTCTCCATCTAGCCCCCGCTCCCTGGGGCAGACGCCGTCTGTAACCCACTCCTCATCCGCAAGGGGGGTTGGACCAGCTGCGTCTGCCTATTCCTGGGCAGCCCCTCTGCAGCCCTAGTGCCCTTGTTGTGGGCCCTTAACTCAGCCTGGGGCTTAGCTAGGCTGGAGCTCCCCAGCTCCCTCTGCCTTCCCCAGCACTGCTCCACCCTAGGTACCCACCTCAGCTCCCAGCAGCCAGGTCCTTCACTCTCTAGCTTCTAGAGAGAGAGTCTCTCCTACAGCCTCTGGCCCTCAGCCCTCTTATAGGGCCAGCTGTGGCCGCTTCTCCAATCAGCCTAGCTTTTTCCAGCCACAGCCCTCTCCGGGGCTGCTTTAACCTCTTCAGGGCTGGAGCGGGGTGACCACCCTGCTACACCCTCACTCCATGGGGGTCTCTCCCCTGCCTCTATTCCAGACTCCCTGCCGGCCCCAGCCTCAGGTTTCCACCTTCTGCCCAGTTACATCTGGAGAGAGAATGTGGAGATCTTGGTGGCTGTACAAGGACTATCAAACGCTCTCCCCATCCCCGTTCCTCAGCCACTTCTCCCTGAGAAAATCTACACCAGGGTTTATTTCCTAGAGCAGCCAGGAGCTGGTCACCCAAATAGACACCACAGTGATCGGCAACTGAGAAACCCCAGCGGTGGCAGATTGGATGTGTGGTTTGGACACGGAACTGGGTCTCAGTGGGTCTGGGTCCAATTTATACTCTTAGGTAGTGCTAGGGTGACCAGATGTCCGATTTTATAGGGACAGTCCTGATTTTTGGGTCTTTTTCTTATAGAGGCTCCTATTACCCCCCCACCCCCATCCAGATTTTTCCCATTTGCTGTCCGGTCACCCTAGGTAGTGCCATGGCAGACATTATAGGAAGCCCTGAGCCAGATGTGCCTTGACAATTCGACAGTGCGCTGGGACTTGGAGAGGGTCCGGTTCCCAGCCTGCCACAGTCTCTCCCTGTGACCTTAGACCAGTCACTTCCCTTGGGGATCCACAAGGAGACCAATGGTGTTTGGTGCCAAAATCCCATTGAAATTTCTTGGGGGCCTAACTCTTTTAAGTGCTTGATGCACTCTGGGCCTCAGTTCCCCAATTAGAATGGGGATAATTCCTCCTTCTTGCCTCAGGGGTGGGGTGCTGGCACATGCACGAATGTCCATGGCATACAAAGATGCCAGGATGAGAGACGCCATCTTACCCCTGGGTTTGGCCCTGAGACGACCGCTGCTTGTATCCTGCATCCAGTTCTGGTCTCCACCATTCAAGAATGGTGATAAATTGGAGCGGGGGCAGGGCAGGGTTAGGGTTCTGATTAAACGGTTGCAAAACCTGCCTTAGAGTGAGAGACTCCAGGAGCTCGAGCTGTTTAGCATTAACAACGAGAAGGTTCCTATCTGGGGAACAGAAATTTGATAATCAACGGCTCTTCAATTGAACCGACAAAGATCAAACACACCCCAAATGCTGGGAGCTGAAGCAAGACAAATTCAGACTGGCAATAAGATGCAGATTTTAGCAGTGAGGGGAATTCACCACTGGGACAATTCGACAGGGTCAAGGTGGATTCTCAATTGCTGGCGATTTCTAAATCAAGCCTGAATGTTTCTCTCAGAGATCTGCTTTAGGTCACAGAGGAATCAGTTCAGGGAAGTCCTAGGGCCTGGGTGACACAGGAGATTGGACTCGATTATCACGATGGTCCCTTTTGGCCTTGGGATCTATGAAAAGATCCCATGGGGGTGGAGGGGGAGAGAGAGAGAGAGAGAGAGACGGGCTGTGGTTCATTTGCCGTGGTGTATTTACCAGTGTGGGAGGTGGGTGCTGGGCAGTGAGATGAGGTTGGCTCACCAGGACTCATCTCTTCCCTTTCTCCCTTCTCCTTATTCCATCGTGGCCTCTCCCTCTGCACTGACCCGTCTGCCTCTGTTCTAGATC
This sequence comes from Chrysemys picta bellii, assembly GCF_011386835.1. Classification (NCBI taxonomy): domain Eukaryota; kingdom Metazoa; phylum Chordata; order Testudines; family Emydidae; genus Chrysemys; species Chrysemys picta. Next base: position 7,773 of record NW_027053661.1, on the reverse strand, counting down.
CCCCGCCGGCCCCCACACTCTCTCAGGACCCCTGGTACACAGTGTATCTCCCAGGGGAGCGGGTTACCCTCACGTGCAAGGCTCCTGGGAGTGAGCTGGATTGGAGATACAGATTCTTCTCTCAAGGGCATCAGGACCCCAGCATAGTCCAACACCCGAATGAAGGCGCCCGGCTGGAGCTCACAGCTGAGAAGGGAAATGCTGGGACATACACCTGTGCGTACTGGAGACGGGAATCCGATCGAAAGATCTCATCTAGGAACAGCAGCTCCGTCTCCATCACAGTGACAGGTGAGCCCCTGTTTTTCCTGCTGTTTGATGGGAGAGTCTCTAGGGATCTGACGCCCACCCTGTGACAGAGCCTCAGGTGCGGTGCTCTAGAGCCGCTCTGGAGCAGTCCCTGGGAGGGCCCCATCCATGTGTCAGCCCCCGTAGGGTCACAGTCTCACTAGGGGCCATTTGGCTGCAGTACCTCCTGGGACTGAACCTTGGAGCCTTCAGCCCCCCTGGGTCACGCCTCGAGCTCCCCGCAGCGACACCACCTCATTGCACACCTGAGAGACACTTGCACACCCAAAGGGAGCAACGCGCCCCCCCACCTTCCTTAAACTGCAGTGACTCTCAGGAGGTTTATTGGCTATTTCGGAAACAGTGTAGAAAGTCCTTAGTTACCGTCGAGAACAGAAAGTTACAGCAAAGTCCATCTGGGTCAGTCCAGAGTCCAGAGTCCTCTGGCCCCTCTGTAGTCCCAGTCCCTGAGCATCTTCTGCTTCCAGCATCTCACAGTCAGCAACCCCACCTGGCTCCTCCTCAGTCCTTTGTTCTTGTTACCGAGGAAATCTTGTCACCTGACCCTTCTCCTTAGCCCTTTGTTCTCCAGCTGGACACAGCCCACTGCCGTCCTGCAGAGGGGGGGCCATCCATGGTCGTTAGCTGCTAGGCATTAAATGTCCGGGAAATTGCAGTGGCCATTTTCTTCTTGGGCTCTCCATGGGCCTGGGCCCCAAGCCCCAGGCCGCTAGGCATCAGCCACACCCGATATCTGGGTCTCTGTAAAGGGTAAACAATCTCTTCCCACCCCCTCATTAGCCATGCAGCACATAGGGGAAACTGAGGCATGCACAATATTAATAGAAAATTGCCATATGGTCACCCCCCCAACACCTCAGCTTCACTCCCTGCCTCTAGTCAGGGCCACTCCCTGCATCTCAGACACTCTGTGGTGGGCACGGGGTGCCAACTGATCAGCAAAGAATGGGCACTGAGAGGGCACTGCTGTGGGGTAGCTCCAGCACTGGGGTCCTAGGTGGGCACTGCTCGGGGGAAGCTCACACCACTGGAGACCTGGCTGGGCACTGTCGGGGCCACCCACTGTGAATCTTCATCCCTGCAGCTGCCTGGATTCCTCAGTCATGGTTTCTATCAGGCAGGGAGTGGTTACTGTCATGTTACCCTGACCCACTGCTGGCACCAATATGCCAGGATCCTCTCCTGCCTTCGTGTATCAGAGAGGAAGGTGCTACCCTGAGGTGCTCGGCATTCAGGGGTGAAAGCACCACAGGATACAAATTCTTCTCTCAAAGCAGGGATTTGGTCTCTGAAGAGGTCCCTGGTCCCAGTGGAGTGACCGGCTGATGCTCACAGCTGAGACAGAGACCACCCATCCTGTACCCCGCCTGTGCACTGGGCAACCCAGTCCAGCCAGCGGATCCCACACAGAGTGTCCCTGCCTCCTGCTGGGAATCATGTGAGCACTGTGCAGGGTTGGGGCTCAGCGAGATACAGGGGAGCAGTGAGAGGAAACGCGGTGGGTGGAAAAACTCCCCCCTCCCTTCCCCACATCCACACTGGCCTCCGCATTTCTGTGCAGTACTTTCTAGGTACGGCAACGCAGATCTAATGGTCGGCTGACGGGTTCTCCTCCCTCTTCTGCCTCTGCCCCCAGAATGCAGAACATGGGGTGAATACCCTGATGGAAATGGGGGTCTTGGGGTTGAACCATTTGCATCAGCAACCCTTCCCCACTCCAACGCTCTTTCTGCACCCCTCTTCTCCAGCATGGAGAGTGTGGGGTAGTGAGAGCCCAGCCCCACAACTCCCTAGGGTGAGCGTGTTACTGGCTGAGACTCCAGCACCCACCGGGCAGGAGGGGAGAGTCCAGCGGGGACCGAAAGTGGCTCATTTCTTGGTGGGATCCCCTCACAGTTGTCCCCCTCCCCGCTCCCGTCCAGGTGGTGGGGGTTGGAGCTCAGATACTGGGAGAGGATCCAGCCATGCTGTGCTGGGCCCAACAGGTACTGATGAGGGGGCACTGCTCCCACAAGTTTACTGGAGAGCTCCCCCATGTATATCTGCCATCAAGTATGTCACAGTCAGGGAGCAGGAGAAAAGGAGGTGGGACTAGGTTGAGGCCCTGTGTTGGGGCCTTGTTCCCCGATCTGCTCTTCCCCTCTGTAGTGAAGTGAGACTGACCCCTGCGGCGCCTCTTGCTGGTCATCTCGGGAATTAGCTCTTCCAGCGTCTGGAGCAGCCTCTGCAGGCCGGTGTCTCTCCTGCTACTGGACCCCATGTCTCTCCCAGACCCCAGTGTCCTTTACATCAGGGTTCTGCCCCTTAGCAGCAACCCACAAACTCCCCTCCCAGGGGAACCCCCAAACCCCTATCCCCACCTTGCCTCAGTGGCTACTGCCAGTCTCCATTTAGCCCCCGCTCCCTGGGGCAGACGCCGTCTGTAACCCACTCATCATCGGCAAGGGGGGTTGGACCAGCTGCCTCTGCCTATTCCTGGGCAGCCCCTCTGCAGCCCTAGTGCCCTTGTTGTGGGCCCTTAACTCAGCCTGGGGCTTAGCTAGGCTGGAGCTCCCCAGCTCCCTCTGCCTTCCCCAGCACTGCTCCACCCTAGGTACCCACCTCAGCTCCCAGCAGCCAGGGCCTTCACTCTCTAGCTTCTAGAGAGAGAGTCTCTCCTACAGCCTCTGGCCCTCAGCCCTCTTATAGGGCCAGCTGTGACCTGGTTGGGGCGTGGCCTCAGCTGTGACTGCTTCTCCAATCAGCCTAGCTTTTTCCAGCCACAGCCCTCTCCAGGGCTGCTTTAACCCCTTGAGGACTGGAACGGGGTGGCCACCCCGTGACACCCTCACTCCATCGGGGTCTCTCCCCTGCCTCTATTCCAGACTTCCTGCCAGCCCCCAGCCTCAGGTTTCCACCTTCTGCCCAGTTATATCTGGAGAGAGAACATAGAGATCTTGGTGGCTGTACAAGGACCATCAAACGCTCTCCCCATCCCTGGTCCTCAGTCACTTCTCCCTGGCAAAATCTACACCAGGGTTTATTTCCTAGAGCAGCCAGGAGCTGGTCACCCACCTAGACACCACAGGCATCAGCAACTGAGAACCCCAGCGGTGGCAGATTGGATGTGTTGTTTGGATACTGAACAGGGTCTCAGTGTGCCAGGATCTGATTTATACTGCTAGGTAGTGCCATGGCAGACATTATAGGAAGCCCTGAGCGAGATGTGCCTTGACAATTCGACAGTGCGCTGGGACTTGGAGAGGGTCCGGTTCCCAGCCTGCCACAGTCTCTCCCTGTGACCTTAGACCAGTCACTTCCCTTGGGGATCCACAAGGAGACCAATGGTGTTTGGTGCCAAAATCCCATTGAAATTTCTTGGGGGCCTAACTCTTTTAAGTGCTTGATGCACTCTGGGCCTCAGTTCCCCCAATTAGAATGGGGATAATTCCTCCTTCTTGCCTCAGGGGTGGGGTGCTGGCACATGCACGAATGTCCATGGCATACAAAGATGCCAGGATGAGAGACGCCATCTTACCCCTGGGTTTGGCCCTGGGACGACCGCTGCTTGTATCCTGCATCCAGTTCTGGTCTCCACCATTCAAGAATGGTGATAAATTGGAGCGGGGGCAGGGCAGGGTTAGGGTTCTGATTAAACGGTTGCAAAACCTGCCTTAGAGTGAGAGACTCCAGGAGCTCGAGCTGTTTAGCATTAACAACGAGAAGGTTCCTATCTGGGGAACAGAAATTTGATAATCAACGGATCTTCAATTGAACCGACAAAGATCAAACACACCCCAAATGCTGGGAGCTGAAGCAAGACAAATTCAGACTGGCAATAAGATGCAGATTTTAGCAGTGAGGGGAATTCACCACTGGGACAATTCGACAGGGTCAAGGTGGATTCTCAATTGCTGGCGATTTCTAAATCAAGCCTGAATGTTTCTCTCAGAGATCTGCTTTAGGTCACAGAGGAATCAGTTCAGGGAAGTCCTAGGGCCTGGGTGACACAGGAGATTGGACTCGATGATCACGATGGTCCCTTTTGGCCTTGGGATCTATAAAAAGATCCTATGGGGGGGGGGGGGGAGAGAGAGAGAGAGAGAGAGACGGGCTGTGGTTCATTTGCCGTGGTGTATTTACCAGTGTGGGAGGTGGGTGCTGGGCAGTGAGATGAGGTTGGCTCACCAGGACTCATCTCTTCCCTTTCTCCCTTCTCCTTATTCCATCGTGGCCTCTCCCTCTGCACTGACCCGTCTGCCTCTGTTCTAGATCCCCCGCCGGCCCCCACACTCTCTCAGGACCCCTGGTACACAGTGTATCTCCCAGGGGAGCGGGTTACCCTCACGTGCAAGGCTCCTGGGAGTGAGCTGGATTGGAGATACAGATTCTTCTCTCAAGGGCATCAGGACCCCAGCATAGTCCAACACCCGAATGAAGGCGCCCGGCTGGAGCTCACAGCTGAGAAGGGAAATGCTGGGACATACACCTGTGCGTACTGGAGACGGGAATCCGATCGAAAGATCTCATCTAGGAACAGCAGCTCCGTCTCCATCACAGTGACAGGTGAGCCCCTGTTTTTCCTGCTGTTTGATGGGAGAGTCTCTAGGGATCTGAAGCCCATCCTGTGACAGAGCCTCAGGTGCGGTGCTCTAGAGCCGCTCTGGAGCAGTCCCTGGGAGGGCCCCATCCATGTGTCAGCCCCCGTAGGGTCACAGTCTCACTAGGGGCCATTTGGCTTCAGCGCCTCCTGGGACTGAACCTTGGAGCCTTCAGCACCCCTGGGTCACGCCTCGAGCTCCCCGCAGCAACACCACCTCATTGCACACCTGAGACAGACACTTGCACACGCAAAGGGAGCAACGCGCCCCCACCTTCCTTAAACTGCAGTGACTCTCAGCGAGTGCGGTAACAGGAGGAGGTTTATTGGCTATTTCGGAACCAGCGTAGAAAGTCCTTAGTTACCGTCGAGAACAGAAAGTTACAGCAAAGTCCATCTGGGTCAGTCCAGAGTCCTCTGGCCCCTCTGTAGTCCCAGTCCCTGAGCGTCTTCTGCTGCCAGCAGCCCACACTGAGCAACCCCACCTGGCCCCTCCTCAGTCCTTTGTTCTTGTTACCAGGGAAACCTTGTCACCTGCCCCTTCTCCTTAGCCCTTTGTTCTCCAGCTGGTCACAGCCCACTGCCTTCCTGCAGAGTGGGGGCCATCCATGGGCATTAGTTGCTGGACATCAAATGTCCGGGAAATTGGAGTGGCCATTGTCTTCTTGGGCTCTTCATGGGCATGAGCCCCAAGCCCCAGGCTCTAGGCATCAGCCAAACCCAATATCTGGGTCTCTGCAAAGAGTAAACAATCTCTTCCCACCACCTCCTAAGCGTGCAGCACATAGGGGAAACTGAGGCATGCACACTTTTAATAGAAAATTGCCATATGGTGACACACCCCAACGTCTCAGCTTTATTCCCTGCCTCTAGTCAGGGCCATTCCCTGCATCTCAGACACTCTGTGGTGGGCACAGGGGTCCCACCCCATCAGCAAAGAATGGAAAGCGAGAAGGCACTGCTGTGGTGAGCATGTTACTGCCAGAAACCCAACACCCAATGGGCAGGAGTGGAGAGGCCAGCAAGGACTGGAGGCTGCTCATTATTTGTTGGGATCCCATCCCAGTTGTCCCCCTCCCCTCTTCCATCTAGGTGGGTGGGGGTTGGAGCTCAGACAGTGGGAGAGGATCTAGCCAGGCTGTGCTGGGCCCAGCAGGTCCTTGGGAGGGGGCGCTGTTCCCACAGGCTTACTGGAGAGCTCCCCCATGTATATCTGCCATCAAGTATGTCACAGGCACTGGAGCACGAGACAGGGAGGTGGGACTAGGTTGAGGCCCTGTGTTGGGGCCTTGTTCCCCCTTCTGCTCTTCCCCTCACTCCCTGGGGGTCTCTCCCCTGCCTCTGTTCCAGACTCCCTGCTGGCCCCCAGGCTCTCTCTGCACCGTCCTCCGTCCGCCCCCCATACACCATTTATCTCCTAGGGGAACTGCTCACATTCATCTGCTCAGCTCTCGGGCTGTCCGAGGGATGAAATCCAGGTTCTACCAGCACTTGGGTGAAATCTCCAACCCCAACAACTGGGACCAGATGGAAATCAAGGCTGGGCCAGGACCCTGCTCCTGGGACTACACAATACACCAGGCTCCAGCAGAGGCCATATCCATGCGGGGTGACCCTCTCTCAATAGCAGTGCAGAATAAGGCCTCTTTCTCTTTCTCTTTAGCCCTGGGGCCGACCTACCTGATCTCCTACATCACACACAAGTCACACGGTACATTGGGTTGCAGGTCACTGCTGTACTAGGGTGAAGTGTGGAGGTGTCTAGGGCTGCAACTTCCTCTCCTATTGGTTTGCAGTAAGATCCTGGGGTATGGTGCAGTGCTTTGTCGGGGTGCAGTGTAATATTGGGGTGTGGTGTGATGCCAGATTGGGGTGCAGGGTCAGGTTGGGATGCAGTTGAATTGCCGGGGGCAACTATTCCTCCTGTGGGATCCCTCCCTCGCTCCAGTTAGCCAGTAACAACCTTCTCCCCGGCATCTCCTCCTCCTGGCTCTCTGAGCCCCTTCTCCTGCAGTGAAATCTCACCCGTTGTCTTTTCCAGATACCCCTGCAGCTCCCACCCTCTCCCTGAGCCTCCCACACCAGCTGTACCTCTCCAGGGAGTCTGTTATGTTCACGTGTTCAGATCCTTCCAGTGATTACACTGTTACAGGATTCCAGTTTTCCAGATTATCTCCTCCGGTAACAGTGACACGCACACCCTGAGATATGTAATGCAGAAAAACACCGGATCATACACTTGTGCATACTGGGTAGAGCCATCAGGTGGCAGGATGAAATCTGTGGAGACTCCCACTGTTTCCATCAATGTGACGTGTGAGCTCTGAGCTGTCCCCAGCTTCTCTTGGAGTTTGTACATTCTCGAGACACCCCATCTCCTTTGGGGAATCCAGGACCTGCAGCCAATGAGATGAATGTCACACACAGAGCAGGGCTGATCCCCACCAGCAGGGGGCAGCAGGGATAGACACAAACAGACATTGAGACACACATACACGCATGGATCTCTACTGAATGCCAAACCCCCAAACCCTTTCCCCCACCTCCAGCCGAGCTCCTTTCCCCAACATCCCCAGATGGACAGCGTGGGGTGACAAGGACGATGGGAATGGGGCTGTCGAGGTTCCATCAATGATCCTCCCAGCCTCAGCTTCCCATCCTCTGCCCAGTTACAGCTGGAGAGAGAACATGGAGATCTTGGTGGCTGGACAAGGACCATCAAAGGCCCTCCCCATCCCCGTTCCTCAGCCACTTCTCCCTGGCAAAATCTACACCAGGGGTTATTTCCTAGAGCAGCAGGGAGCTGATCACCCACCTAGACACAACAACGGTCGGCAACCGAGAAACCCCAGTGGTGGCAGACTGGATGTGTAGTTTGGACACTG
>NW_027053660.1:0-25000 GCF_011386835.1 Chrysemys picta bellii | reverse complement strand
TTCAGCACCCAGGAGTTTCTCTTTGGGAGGGGATTTACGCCCTGTCATCAAGTGACCTCTGGGTCTTCTCTGTGATAAACTGAACAGACTGAGCTCTTGTCTCGCACTGGAAGGCAACTTTTCAGCGCTTTTTTTTTTTTTTTTTTGTAGCTCTTCTCTGCCCCTGTCCAATTTTTCATTGTTCGTCTTAAAATGTGGCCAACACGACTGGGTGCAAGCGTCCAGTGTTGATCTGACCCATGTTGTACACAGAGATAACACTAGTGCCCTATTTCTAGTCACTGTTCTCCTGTCTATACAGCCAAGGATGGCCACAGCATTGCACGGGGATTTCATGCTGAGTTGTTTGCCCGTTATCACACCTAAATCCTTCTCCGAGTCACAGAAGTCTGGCCTTGCTCTTTAGTAAAGCTCAGTGTGTTTGAATGGCCACAGCTTCCCAAGTGCTCCATGACATACACAAGGGAACCCCCTCCTCAGCCACCTTCCGCTGCTGCTGGGCTCTTTTCTCTTCCTTCTTCTCCAGGATCTGGATGTATCATTGTGGGGGGAGTTCTCCTCCTCTCTGCCTGTGAGCGATGTGACCCCCCCACCTCCGATGGACTCACCAAACCCAGGATTCCTTCAGCCTGAAAGCAGAGGGGAGCTGTCACCTGCTCCCTCCTTAACACTCCAGTCCCAGGCCCTGAATTCCCTCCCAAAGCACAACAATCCACACTGAGCCCAACTCCTCTCTCTGGTGATTTCCTTTCTCCCACAAATCTGTCTTGAGGACACGATCCTGGGAACAGGTGAGCACAGCCCCTGAGATTTACCCTCGCAGTCGCCAAGGGGCAGTTCGCCCGATTACACAGCTCGGGAATGTCGGCTTTTTCTTTTCTCCTTTCCGAAGTAAATGGTTGTATTTCTAGTCTCTTTCTCTGACCCCCCGATTTGCTGCTTCCAATTCTCTGTTGTACACACCAGCACTGGATTGGGTGAGGAGCCTGGAGCCATCCTGCACTGGGTACATGGGGGGCTTCCAGGATCAGACTCTAAAATAGCTTTGGAGGGAAATTCTACCCCCCACTCCCCCGCAACCCCGACCTGTTCCTGGGAGGTGCCGGTAATGACCCAGGCCGCCGAGCACCATGGAGCGAAGAGATCAATTTTATCAGTAAGTCAGACCCCCCTGGACGCCCGCTGCCTGGGTCACCTCCCCCCGGGTGACGCGAGTCGCCCTCCAGAACCGTTGCTGGGCCCGGGGGCAAACACACGAGCCAGGGGGACGGGCAGCTCCCAGCCCTGAGCTCCCCAGTCACCGCTCTGCCGGTGCCCCTCACTCCCAACCCACAGACCTTCCACGCTCTATCTATGACTTCTGCTACCAAACCACCAATGCGCTAACTCCTCTTGGGAGACATTTTTCTGCACAATACTGCTGCTATTCCAGCTATTGACTCCAGGAAACATTTTCCTTAGCCTGGTTCCGTGTGTCACTGGTTTCTGTAGCAAAGGTTAGTCCCTGGCCCTGTGGTCCAGACATCCTCATTCACATCAAGCTTCCAGTTCAGAATCATTTCCCATTCCCGCTCTGTGGGAGGGGAGACTTTTCAAAGTGCTCTCTGTGCGACTGCAAAGAGAACAAACCCCAGATCCCCCCTGTGCTTTGGGAGCCAGGGTTGCTGTGTGAATTCTGGATTTCAGATGACTTCAAGCCTGGGCATTGTGATTATTTACTAGTTTCTCTGGCATTGGGCCACTGTTGTGCTCCCAGCTGTGATGGCCAAGTGGTTAAGGTGTTGGAGTTGAAATTCAATAGGGTTCCCCTGCGCAGGTTTGAATCTTGCTCACAGAGAGGCCTGTGTTTTAGCCAGTCTCTAACCCAGGCAATACCTCTGTACAAACCCCTAAGACACTCAATTCTCTCCCCAGCCCAAGTAAATCCTGTTCTGCTCCTTTCATAGAGACACCACCTCACACTGTGTCCCTGAGGTGTCAGGCAAACTCTCAGCACCTGAAGCCTCTGCCACTCACCTAGCGCCCCATGGATCAGCCATAGCCCTGGCTGCTGCTCCTCTCTATAGAGTGTGAAAGGAGGCGAGTCAGTGCAGCCAGAGGCGCTGACTCCGTAGATGCTATGCGGCTGCAGCACCAACAGAAAAAAAAATAGGTGCTCAGCACCCACTGGCAGCCAGCTCTGCCCCTGCACCTCCCACCTGCTAGCAGGCCTGGCTGACAACTCCTCCTCTTCTCCTTCAGTGCCTCCTGCGTGTCAGTAATCCAGTATGCTGGAGGAGTGGGGAGAGAAAGAAATGGGGCAGGGTGAGGGCTTGAGGTGGAGCAGGGGGTCAAGCAACCCCCGGGAACTCTCAAAGTCAGCACCTCTGAGTACAGACGCCTTCCCTGAGTCTGAGCTACCAGGATCCCAGCCACAGAGCAGGTGGCAGAAGTCTCAGCCTCCCTGTCCCACACATGGCTCTGGGCACCACCAGGAATCGTTTGGCTCCTGGCACACAAGGCAACTTAAAAGCTGAGTCCCTGGACAGCAGTTCAAACCCTGGCCCCTTCCATAAAGAGCCTGATGCTCTACGGACTGAGCTAGCCCAGCTTGCTAAGAGCCTCCACCCCTCCTCTTCTTCTCCACGGCCACTGCCAATTCCTCCTCCTCTTCCTCCCTCCTGCACCTCAGGGTCACTAAATCTCCACATCTAGACAGCCGCTCCCCCCCACCCCCCCGCTGCACCCTAATCCCCCATGCCTGAGCCTCCCTGCCAAAGTCCTGCACCTGGCTCCAGAGAATTAAGTCTCACATCTCGCTGGGAACTCAACTTCTTGTGCCCATAGAGTCTCGGCCCCCCTCAGTAGATGATCCAAGAAACACAAAGGTGGTTTGGGGAGCAAAGACTGAGGGGGAGTCAGGGGGCGAAGAATGACAATATGGGCCGTGCTCTGGGCTCGGCTGGTGGAGAGCAGAGTCTGGTAGATCTGTGGAATCTGCCCTACTCTCTGTAAAGCAAACGACCTCAGTGTCTTCTGTGCTGGAATTGTATTTTCCACAGGGCAAAATGATTGGCAGAAACCATTTGCTTAAAGAAAACTAGTGCTCTACATGAGGTTTGAACTTACAACCTCAGCATCACTCCCCTGCTCTAGAAGTACTGTGCGCTAACCCATTGCGCTACTGGAGCCTACATTTAGGGGCTTCTCTCCTTGTTTCATGGCTGGATTAGGGGGTGTGTCGGGGGGTGCATTAACTAAAACAAATCCATATTAAAGGCTGCAGGATGACAGCAACAGAGGTGGGGAGCCTTCTTCCATGTGATAGAGCTGGGTCCCCCCTTCCACTGCTGAGGGGAAGGTTGGTGCTTTGAGCCCACCCCGTGCTGGAACGTCTCATGGGTGAGATGAACGAGACTCTTGAGAAGAGAAGAGAAGAGAAGAGAAGAGAAGAGAAGAGAAGAGAAGAGAAGAGAAGTCTTTTCTATTCCTGCTGAGCTCCATTGGTCTCCTATGGCCCTTTCGGCTCTCTGGGGAGATGCAGAGACAAGCCCCCATCTGGGTGAGTCACCGAGAGGCTGTAGCCCATGGAGTGTCTGTGCGAGAGGGGTAGGGGGAGGGTTGGATTGGGCTCAAGGGGAAAAGGCTCTGTGTGATAGGGGGTGGGGGTGTGTCTTAGGATAGAAATGATGGAAAACACAGGGGTAGTGACAGTGAAGGCCCATGTCTGAGTGTTATGACCCTGTGTGGCGCTGCCGGTCACCTTCCCCTCCTATGGTCTCATCTTTCATTGAATCCAGCATTTTTTCACCTATCATCACCACAGAGGTGTCCCAGACGCCTCAGATACAGAGTGTCCCTCCGCCAAGGCCTGGAACTGATTTCAGCTGCTGGACAGCTCTGCTCGGTTTTTATACATTTGCACAGGAAAATGCTGAGTGTTTAAATTCATTTCAAGCCCCCCTCCCCCCATTCAGGGAATTCCTGAACACACTGGAGATGGGTCTGGAAATCGATTTTCATTTGAAAAAGGTTTTAAAGGGGATCACTTGGATTTGAAGTAGGAACCCATCACCCTGCAGGCAAATATTCAACCAGGCAGCTGTACTCTCAGCAAAGAAGGCCCTGTACAGCCCAGAGCAGAAACAGCTTTGAACCTGGGGGTTAGTAAACTTTATCTCTATACAAACACCACAGCTTACAAAATCCCCACCCCCGCTCTGTGTCACCAGAGCACAACTCTCCTTGGAGCACACACAGCTCCCCAGCTCCCTGCCCGTCAGCCTCTCCAGCATTGCTCCAATCCCTGAAAGGGACAGGGCACCGGTAACTAGAACCCCTTCATCCCCATAGAATTAATGCCCAAATGATTCCATTTCGACATAGAGCTCCTGTGAGCGTCAGCCCTGTCCCTGTGTAGCTCCCCAGCAGTGAGTGTGGCCTATAATGCAGAGGCCACGTTTTTATAGTTTGAGCATTTGTGGTTCTCTATTGTCTCTCATACGGCAGATCTGGTTGTTAGGATATTCAGACCTGTCTGCAAAGGCCTAGACTTTAAGAACTTAGGTGTATTCTTATCACTTAGCTATAGAGGTACAAAACAAGAATCAAAATCAGTCTGCACCAAAAAATTAACAATTCTGTGCACTATTCTGTTCATTGCAGGGAGCTTCCCCCCACCAGCCCTGAACAGAATATCGCTGCCAGCCAGAATATCGCTGCCAGCAGCTCAGAGCTGATCCTTCACTTCCTCCCATGCAACTGTAGGAGAAAGAGCTCCCTACGCACCCTGAGGGGGAAAATCCACAAACAAATCTTCACTTTGCTCTCACACCTCTAGGGGCCCAGGCCAGCCCAGTATTGATCCCAGCCCATGTCGGGTGAGGAGTTCCTGCTGCTCCCTGTTGACAAACACTGACTTTGTGCTGGACTGGGGGGCTCTCCCATTTTGCAAGCAGGTACTTCCTGTTTCTGGGAAGGAAGAACTAAGGCCCTAGTGTTAACTCCCTGCTGCACCCTGCTCGGCACAACGCCAGAGCCTCACCAGGCGGGAGCCTCCTTTGCCAGCCAGCCTGCGACAGGAGCAGGCTGTTTCCACAAGACACGGGGAGTTCGCAGCGACGGGGCAGAGGAAGAAGTCTAGAGAGACCAGCGGGAGCCCCATGTCCTGAGCTAAGAGAGCTAATGCCTGATAAAGAGCCTTCGCGGCGGAGAGCAGCCAGCAGTGGCAGTGGGAGGGACCGGGGGGCGGAGAGGAGCCCCGTGCCTGGTGGCGAGCAGTGGGCGAGAGGGAGGGGGTAGAAGGGAGAGGAGCCAGCAGGCAGGGGGGGCCTCAGGGCGCATCACAAGTGGAGGGGGTTGGGCTGGGACCCCTTCGGAGCATGTTACAGCAATAAAGTCTCCCCAAACTCTCTAGGAAGATAGGGGTGGGAGGAGCAACCCCTTTGGCCTGGCAGGCAGTACGCATCCTTCCCAGTAGGGCAGAGACCATGCCCATAGGCAGATAGACCCAGCCTAGCCCATAGGAGACTGGGGGAGTGGAGCTGAGGAAGAGGATGCAGGCAACTGAACATGACAGGTGTTTATGGAAGGAGAGACAGAGTTTGAGTGTGAGTTGGCCAACGCAGTAGAGAAGAACAGAGAGAGAGAGAAACCTAGGAGGAAGGAAAGAAACTCGGAACAGGGAGTCACCCTCATGGATCCAACCTTCTGCAAGAGAGCACACACCACTCCTGGCCAGAGAGATGATCAGCCGCCACAAAAGGCAACATCATGTCCCTTGAAGCCACAGCTAGTCAGGAAACCCACACCCAGGGAACGGGACGTCCCTGCCTGGAGCTAGGGGGGCTGTGACCAGAGCCCTCCCCAAACCAGACACTGATCTCACCGACCGAGACAGCTACTCTTGTCCCAGCTGGGCAAGTCTTGCCTGGCATCAACAGGATTCACGCTGTCACTGCTCTCGCTCACTTTCCATCTGACCTCGGGGCTGGACTCCGTCCCCGCGACTTCTTTCCCCTTGGTATGAAACACAAGACAAGAGGAAAAGAAAAAGCAATGGTGGCGAGGCTCCTCTTCTCGCTACTCCTGCACCCCAGGGCCCTGGCTTCAACCCTCCTTCCATTCTGCCATCACAGCTACAATTAGAAATCTGCACCCTGGGCTCACTCCTGGTTGTCTCCCCAATCCTTGGCGTTGTCCAGCATGTCTCCCTCCACAGTAGTCACCTGGCCTCGTCTTAGACTCCATCTTCATATTGCTCTTCTCCTTCCCAGAGCTCCTGCTCTGCTTCTCAGACCTGCCTTTCCTCAGCTCTGCAGGCAGAGGGGAAGGGGCATCAGGGGAACACACACGCCCCATTCCAGACACCACATAGCATCCATCGGGCTACCAAACCATGTCACCTTCGTCCAAAAGCCACACCGCATCCTGAGGGAGCAAAAAGCCCTCGTGAGCCCAGCACACACAAAAGCCAGGAAAAGATTCACACCCAGCCCAGCCACATTGGGCGCTTGCCCCCACTTCCTGACCACAGGTCCACGGGCTCATGGATGGAGAAGTTTGGTGGCAGTGGGGGCCCCTGAAGGACTAGCTCAGCGTGTGAATGAGTGACTGGGATATATGTGGGGGGGCTGGACTGTGGAGTTGGGGTGTCCAGCAGGACCCAAGGGAAGGGACTAGGGGGATTAGGGGGAGAGGAGGGTGGGGTTACCAGGGTGCACTGTGGGGATGGGGGATTTAGAGACCCCAGAGGGGATGGGCGGGGGCGGGTTGGAGGCCCCACGGTGGCTGAAAAGGGGAACCCGGCAGGTTGGGGGTAGCAGAGAGTGGAGATGAGGCACCTCACACACTGGGGTGAACTGGGGAGAGTTTGCGGGTTGGGAGGGAGGAGGAGGGGAAGGCCCCACAGACAGGGGGAGGGTCTGGGGGGAGGGGGTTGGGGGGGCCCAGGGACGGGGCAGGTTGCAGGGGGGCTGAAGGGGGTCGGGGACCTACGGAGCAGGAGGCAGGTGGGGGAGGGGGGATGGGGGGAGGGTCACAGCGGACACTGGGGGGAACCCAGGGACGGGGCGGGTGGGGGAGGGGCTGAGGGTGCACCAGGGGCGCAGACTCGGACGGGGGGGCGGGGCCGGGCTGCTCCTGGCGGCGCGAGGGCGACACGTGCCTGAGGACGGGAGAGGAACACGCTCCTCCCCCTGTCAGCCCCATCGCCGGGCCCCGACCTTCTCCTCATGGCGACCTGAGCGCTGCACTCACTTCCTGTCCCCAACTTCCGCTTCCGGCCAGGCGCTGCGCACCGGATACCGGAGCCTCCCCCCGCCCGAACAGACAGTTCCCGGCCCGCGCTGGCCGCTGGGAGAAGCGGTCTCGGGAGCAGCCCGGCGCGCGGTGCCGCTGGCGCTGCGGTGGCGGATGGGAGCTGCGGGCCGGGCACACACATCTCCCAGCAGCCACCGCGGCTCCTGTTCCCCTCCCCCCCGCCGGCCGCACTGGTGTCTGAGCCCCGCCCCTTCCCCGAGCCCCGCTCACTTCACCCCCCCTCCCCCGGTTCTCCTCACTGGCACTGGGGCGGGGCACAGGAGGGGGCTCCGGGCGGGGGGTTGAAACTTTCCCTGGTGCTGGTGGGTCCTTCGCCTCCCCCCCCCGGCCCCGCCCCAACTCCACCATTTCCCCTGCCCCGCCCCCATTCCAACCCCTTCCCCAAATCCCCGCCCTGGACTTGCAACCCCCTCTGCGTTGGGGAGGGGCCCTCCGGCTGGGGGGCAGGTTCTGGGGTGGGGGGGCAGGGATGAGGGGTTATGGGTCACTGGCTCCGGCAGGGGGGTTGGGTGCAGGAGGGGTTCTGGGTTGCTGGCTCCGGGAGGGGATTGGGGTGCGAGGGGGGCTCTGGTTGGAGGGGCAGGTTCCAGGGTGGGGGCAGGGATGAGGGGTTGTGGGGCGCTGGCTCCGGGAGGGGGTTGGGGTGCGAGGGGGGCTCTGGTTGGAGGGGCAGGTTCCAGGGTGGGGGCAGGGATGAGGGGTTGTGGGGTGCTGGCTCCGGGAAGGGTTTGACCTGGTGCAAGTGGGGGCAGTTGGAGGGGAGGAGGAGGGAACCTGCCTTAGCCCCGCTGCGCTGGTAACCGGACTTTTAACGTCCCGGGCAGCAGTGCTGATAGGAGTCTCCAGGGTCTCTTTCTGGTCAAAAACCCGACACCTGCAACCCTAGATCCCCCCTAAGCCCAGCCAGCCCGGCCGCCCCAGATCCCCCTAAGCCCAGCCAGCCCGGCTGCCCTACTCCAAAAGGACAGATCAGGAGATCAGATGGCAACAAGCTCAGCTGGTGAGAAAGCCCCAGATCAGCCAGACACAGGGACAAATGCACCCCGGGCCCAGAGTGACACAAACACGCTGACAGAGCACAACGCACATGAACAAACGCCACACACAGGTGCATTCACACACACATACGCCTGCACTTTGCAAACATACACGCACACATACATATGCACCCATCACACACATTTGTCAGACAAAGGCACTCCTACACACTGCTCAAACATACATGCACACATGCACTGCTCAGATACACTTCGACACATTGCTCACACACATTGATGCATGCTGCTGTCACATACACACTGCACACACACACTACAGACACATTCTTGCACACCCATACACACTGCTCACACAAATACACAACCGCACACACACTTATACACGTTAGTCAGACACTGCCCAGATACACACTGCTCCCAATCTCCCCTCGAGCCCTCGCCCTTCCCCCAGGCCCTGGGGCTCAGGTGGTGCTGGGCAGGGTGGGGGACAGGCCCCGGCTCCCTCTGGCTCAGCTGGGCCTGGGCGTCTCCAGCAGCCAGGCCTGTCCCTTCCCTGGCTGGGTCGCTGCCCCTTGCGATGCCCAGGGACCAGGGCAGAGAACCTGGGCAGGGACTGACTGGGACAGGGGGTTGTGGTTACGGGGTATTCAGGGCACCAGTAAGGGGGTAGATTCACTGGGGCACCAGGGCTGTGCGGTTAGAGGGAGTGGGGAGTCAGGACTCCTGGGTTCCATTCCCATCCGTGGGGAAACACCGGGTTGAGAATCACAGGGGCAGGTGCACCAGGCACTGGGGCTGTGGGGTTCTCAGTATCTCAGGACCCAACCCCCCAGCATCTCTGGGGCCCTCGGTGGGAGGAGCTGCCCCACCCCAAATCCTTCACCCCCTCACCCCCCGCACCCAATCTGCCTGGCCGGGCTCCACATAATGACACCCAAAGGGGAAGGAGACTCAGGGATTCTCAGCTCTGCCAGCAGCTGGATCCATCTCTGAGCGGAGCCCGAGGCGTTGGGTGAGCTGAGAACAGACCCAACAGGCACCCCCCGAGGGAGATGGAGACCCCAACTTTAACTTTTTTCTGCTCAGTTTCCCTGGCACAACGGGGCCCTTATCTCGGTTGGAGTCAGGACAGCGCCTGGCCCAATAGGGCCCTGATCTCGGTCGGGGTAATGAAGCTTTAGGGGCAGAATGGGCTGGCAGGGGGAGGCGTTTGGGCTCAGGAGGATCCATGGACGAGGCAGCTCCTCACCCCACGCTGTCTCCACCCATCTCCCCCCCTCCCCACTGCAGGTCGATCCAGTGACAGACACAGCCCTGGCCCCGAGGGGACCCTGCCCCTGGCTCTTCCTGACCCCTGTCCTGCTGGCCGCCGGCCTGGCCCATTTCAGACCACGTGACACCTACGAGCGGTTCCTGAGAGAACATATTGATTTCCCCAAGACCAGCGCCACCAATGGCCATCGCTAGGGCAACCTCCTGCTGCGATGCCAGAACCTGGCTGGCCCTTTCTGCAACCCCCGCCCCCCCACACCCTCATCCAGCCCCACGCACCAAGGCAGAGCCCAGCAGGATCCGTGTGACCTGACGCCAGGGAAGGCCTGTGAGCTTTGACAGCCCTGTAGAGCCCAGGCACTGGCCATGATCTGGGAGCAGGGGGTCCTCTATTCCCCCCTTTGGCTCCGGGGCAGCCCCGTCGCTGGGGGCTCTTCTCGTGCCCCATCCCTGCCCCGCTGGGCAGCGCCCGCCAAGCATCTCCACAGGGACATTCAGTGTCTCCCCTTATCCCACAGGCCAGCAGCTTGGGGCCTGGGGGGATTTCCCGCCCTGGGCCCCCAGTTCCCATCCACATGAGTGAAAATCCGGGTGCCCAGCCTCCCAGCTGGCACTGAGACCCTCAGCCTGAGCCTGGTGCCCATCATACAGTACAGCCGCACCCTCCCCCCACATCCATGGGGTATCGGGGGCAGGTTGTCGGGAGATTGTCGCGGGGAGGGGGGCTGGAACCTGTTACTGAGGTTTGTTTTCTTGCTGCTTCCTGCAATAAAACACTTTCCTGCCAATGCAGAACGAGTCGCTGTGTTTGGGGCCTGGGGGCATTTTTGGGCTCTCAATGGGGCCTATTTGCCTTGCTGAGCCTGACACTGAGCCGGGGGTGTCAAGTCACATGGAAAAGCTCCAGGGAGAAACAAAACCCGCAGGGGGTGGGTGAGGTGTTCTGTTTAGGGGACGGACAATGGGGTCAGGGGGTGTCACGAGGGGACTGAGACACACCCTGGTCCTTCCCCGAGCAGACAAACCTCAGCTTGGCCTCTCTTTGGAAGGAGGCTCCCAGCCAGCCTGGCTGGACATCACTGCAAAGGCTGCGGGTGGGAAACTTCCTTAGCCAGGAACGTGTCCTCGTCGCTGGCTCTCGGCTCTCCCAGGCGGGCTCTGGGGTTAGTTCCTAGGGAGCCCTTGGCTTCCAGCACTTTTCCTTGGGACGTCCCAAATCGCTGTGAAATAAACTGCCCCTGGATTTCAGTGTAACCCAACGCTGGTGTAGTGCGTCCGGGGGGCGTGAACGGAGAGGGTCCGGGGGAGCTGGGGGCCCCGTCCCTCTGCCAGCAGCAGGTCTGTGAATGCAGCGTGTGCCTTGGAGCTGGGGCTGGGCACCGCAGGGGGACACTCGGCGGGGGGAGGGGGGCGTGGTGTGTGCCTGTTGTTCCAGAAGGACGGCCATGCTGGGTCAGACCCAGGGGCCAGTGGCCTGTCTCTGACAGCAGCCGGTGCCAGATGGCCTGGGGGAATGGACAGACCAGGGCAATTATTGAGTGATCTGTCCCCTGCCGACCAGGCCTGGCTTCTGCCCACCCGCAGAGGGACAGCGGCATCCGTGTGGCAGAGCGGGGAGGGTTTGTGTCACCCGTGTCTGGCGGAGCCGGGGAGCTGCCCCCGGCTGGCGCAGATCCTCCCACTAAGGGAAGGGGTAGCTCACGGCCTTGGGCACCCCGGGGAAGTGTCACCCCCTGGTGTGGGGAGAAAAGCAGGAATAGAGGTGCACACAGCCCCTGGCATGAGGGTGAGTTGGGGACCCTGGTCTGGGGAGAGGGCAGTGGGAGGCACATGGCGACCCTAGCAGGGAAGAGATTTGGGGGAGATGCAGGGGACCCGAAGTAGAAGGGGCTGGGGCACCCACGGAGCTTGGGGGAGAACAGGGAGATGCGAGGAGCTCTCATCTTGCCAGGACACACAGATCTGCGCCTGGGCGCATTCTGCCGGAATATTTCCCATTGCCTCCCTCAGCTCTAAGGCACCTTGGGTGGAAAATTTTCCCACCTAGTCAGACACCCCCAAGTCCTGTCCCTCCACCACTTTCTCCAGCCTCAGCCCACGGGCCCCAGGGCTGTAAAACTGCCCCTGGGTGTGCAGGGTCCCCCCACCCGTCCCGGGGAGAGCAGCCTGCCACAGACCACAGGGAGGGATCCAGCAACAGCCCAACTACCAGCCAACACCCTGTGAGCCAGCGGGGCTGGGCAGCGCGGGACGGGCCCTCGGTCCCTGCCTGGGATGGGGTGGGGCCGGTCCAGGCTGACAGGGTCGTGAGCAGCCCCATTAGGGCCAGATCTGGGCCTGTCCCAGGACTGTGGGGGTGTCAAAGCCCCAAGCCCGTGAGCACCGGTGGACACTGCAGGGTGAATGGGATACCCCTGAGCCCAGCCAGCCCAACCTGCCCCGGATATCCCAGGGCCCAGCCAGCCCGGCCTGCCCCATATATCCCCGGGGACCCAGCCAGCCCGGCCTGCCCACAACCGCGCTCTCAGGCCATGATTTCTGCAAAACATCGCTCATTTTTCTGTTTTTCTGTTTCTATTTCCCTCTCCCAAAAGAAGCAAACCGAAAGAATAAAACTGTAAACTCTCAGACTGTTTTCAGCCACCACTCTTGAGTGTCACTTCAAATCACTCCTATGAGATGTCTGGAGGCCGTGGGACTGGGGGTCTCTGGGCTCCCGGCCTGGGTAACTCTCAGAGACTCCGATCTCCCTTGCATGTCTGCAGGTGCCTGGGGATGCGCCGGCGCCTCGGGGCTTTGCAGTCAGGGGCTTCAGCAGCTTCTGGGCTGCAGCCTGCAATGTGCATCCTCCATTTTTGGCATTTGCCTAGACTGAGCTGAGCTGCTCCCTTTCACATGGTGCTGCAGTTGTAGCATGTCCAGCAGGGGTGCGGGTGGGGGCCTTGTCTTCCTCTGCCTAGACTATGGGGTTAACTCCTTCCAATCCAATGCGTTTCTGGTACAGCCCAGCACATACTGCGCTGCCTCTTCCGTCTCCTCCTTCCCATGCAACAGCTGCTTTGCCGTCTCACAAGAGATGTGATGAGTGGGGGCTCAGTCAGCTCCTGTTCGCCTCTAGAGTCTGTCAGAGGGAGAAAGGGCAGGAACACAAATTAGAACAAAACCTTGAAGGCTGAACATCTGGAGCAGGGCAGTTTTCCACAGCACATCCCCCCACTTTGCTAATGCTCATTCGCAACTTCCCTGAGAGCCGGCATTTCTTAACGAGAGCACCAACCCCCCAACCTCTGCTACCCTGGGGGCTGGCAATGGCTAAAGGGAGTCTGGGAGAATTTCTCCTCTCTGCACATGGCTCTGAAGACGGAGGGAATCACAGGGGAGAAGCTTTCAGGGTAGCAGCCGTGTTAGTCTGTATCCTCAAAAAGAACAGGAGTACTTGTGGCACCTTAGAGACTAACAAATTTATTAGAGCATAAGCTTTCGTGGGCTACAACCCACTTCGAAGTGGGTTGTAGCCCAATATGCATCCGAAGAAGTGGGTTGTAGCCCACGAAAGCTTATGCTCTAATAAATGGGAGAAGCTGTGTGAATGTCGGGCTCTATGGAGTGGGGGTGGGACGTCAGACATGCGCTTTGCCCCCTGCGAAGAGGTCGGTACAATACTCAGATCAGTCCCCTAGGCTCAGCTCTGGTTCTCAGAGGTCCTGAAAACCCTGTCCCACAAATCTCCACGCACATTTCGGAAAGGACAGAATCAAAATGCCAACTGCCCTGTCAGCGGGTCAAACCTGGAATCCTGTCCGACCTCCTGGTTCTCTCGGTCGGTTGCGGTGGCTCAGGGCGACCCCTTGTGGACATCCGCCGGACCACCGGCCATCAGGTCAACCCGTTCCCTTCAATGGGGTTGAGCTGGGGGCTGAGTGGGGACTGGGAACGTTTCCCCGGGAAGACCAGACTCGGCCTGAGGGGCAGGGTCCGAACCAGGCGGGGCAGCCGCAGGAACCGATGTGGGGGGAAAGGATTGGGGCCGCCGAGACAGGGACCTGGCCATCAGGCAAGCTGCCTGGGGCTCCCCATCCTCGGCCGCGGCAAGGGGCAGCTCCCCGCCGCCGACAGGATCGGGCCCCTGGACGTCCGAAATATTTTTCTTTTCCTTTCTCATGACCTGCACCTCAACCCTCAGTCCAGAGCTCCCTCCCAGACCCCACACCCCCTCTGGCACCCCAGCACTCTGCCCCAGCCTGGAGCCCCCCTGCACCCAAATTCCCCCCCAGAGCCTGCACCCCTCACCTCCTCTGACACCCCAGCACTCTGCCCCAGCCTGGAGCCCCCCTGCACCCAAATTCCCCCCCAGAGCCTGCACCCCTCACCTCCTCTGACACCCCAGCACTCTGCCCCAGCCTGGAGCCCCCCCTGCACCCAAATTCCCCCCCAGAGCCTGCACTCCTCACCTCCTCTGGCATCCCAGCACTCTGCTCCAGCCCGGAGCCCCCCTGCACCCAAATTCCCCCCCAGAGCCTGAACCCCTCACTCCCTCCTGCACCCCTATCCTCTGCACCAGCCCAGAGCCCCCTCTTGCACCCAAATGCCCCCTGAGCCTGCACCCTTCACTCCTCCTGTACCCCAACACTCTGCACCAGTCTGGTGCCCCCTCCTCCACCAAATTACCCCCCAGAGCCTGCACCCCTCACTCCCTCCTGCACCTCAACACTCTGCTGCAGACCACAGACTGCTAGGCAGCCATCTTGGTAACAGCAAATGTGTGTCTCTGTGTCTCTGTGGTGTAATGGGTCAGTGCATTTGGCTGTTAACTGAAAGGTTGGAGGTTCAAGCCCACCCAGGGATGGTAATAACCATTTGTTACTTCTTTGATCCTCATGACCTGCTGGGAACCTCAAAGGCCCCCTTTTGCCACCTAAAAAAATGTCTCCCTTGTCCTCAGTGGTTTCAGCTGATGGCCCGAAGAGCGCGCTGGATGCGACTCAGAAACCCATCTCCCAGCAGCCATGCCGGGGGCTCGGTCTTAATCCTCAAGGCCAAGCGCAAAACCTTCAGCCGGGAACATTTCGCTCCCTTCCCGCCACCACCCACGGGGCAAGGGAGAAACGGACAAGACACGCCGGCTCGAAGACGCCTCCCTCCCACTTCCCTGTAGGCTGCACACAGCTCTTGGCCTGCCTCATGCCTCGTCAGGGAAGCGCGGCCATGCTGCCCAAGCCTGAGTCACGTCCGCAGCCTGGCCCGCCCCGGCTAACTGAGTGCGGAGCCACGAAAATCAATGACAGGGTGAGTCGGAGCCGCGTAACCCGCCCTCCTGGGGCTCCGGGGCTGGGGAAGCTGGGGCCGCACCGCCCACTCTGGAGCTGGGAGGGAGGTTGGGGGCACGATGGGGCTGGGGCACTAGCCTGGGGCGGGAGCTGGGTGCTGCAGTGCGGGGGCTCTGGGCACCAGTGGGGTTTGCGGAAGGGGCGGGGCCTGGGGCAGAAGGGGCGGGGCAGAGGGTTAGTCTCCCTCAGCTGGCGGTTCGCGCCCCGCCCATGGTGTTGCAATGAAAGAGGCTGCCCAGTCTGCACTTGCAGCGAGGTTCCCCCACTACGTGGTCACGCAGAGGCTGCAGGAGACAGGCAGGTGGCAGCAGGGGAAGGGGCGACACAGGAGCTCTCAGCACCAGGGTGAAGGACAATGCCGTGGTGCGGCAGCAACACAGAGTGAACAGGGCAAACCGATAGCCAGTTGAGGGAGTGGTGGCAGCAGAAGCTGAGGTATCGCTCGATGCCTTCCCCTCCCTCCCTCACCCCTGGGGCTTTGCTGCCCAAGGGGAGGGGGTTGGTGGAAGGAGAACGGAGGGGTCTGTTAAAGGAACATTGGATTGGCCTGTCACACGGCAAGGTGAGAAACTGAGGTGAAGGACACTGCCCAGCGTACTCTGGGGTGGGGGTTTTGCTTATGAGCGTAGATTTGAATTTATGATCGTAGATTTGAATTAACTGCGATTAATTGACAGCCCTAATTTTTACTATATTAATTAAACCCATAACTTTATTTACTCAAGCCTAAAACTTAGTGTCTCTTATTTTTTCTCTGTCCTAGCAAGAATGAATTGAATTTTGTGACTTTCTGGAAAGTGCAGAGAGATTAAATGTGGGGAATTCAGTCTCTGTGTTTGTGAGCTGATGTTTTCCTCGCACAGGTCAGTGCCTGCATTGAAATACCAAGGGGGATCTAAGGGCTGGTGTACGCTGGGCACTTCACTGGCAGAGCGACGTCTCTCCAGGTGTGAAAAATCCACCCCCCCCCCAACCAGTAGAGTTAAGGTGACCTAAGACCTGGTTAGATAGTGCTAAATAAAAGGGAGAATTGTTCTGTCAGGGATGGGAAAACCCCTCCAGTCACTGTCTACTCCGAAATGCTATAGCAGTGTCACAGCAGCGGTTTAAGTATAGACAGAGTGAAACTAGATCTTGCTCCAGTTCTCACTGTGGATGCTCAGGCACTAAAACGACACCAATAATAACAGTTTTGTCCTTCCGTAGTTGGCAGGATTTGAACCTGCGCGGGGCAACCCCAATGGATTTCTAGTCCATCGCCTTAACCACTCGGCCACAACTACTTGACATATGGCTGTTTTACTACATGATGATTCTGTTCTCACTGAACTGTCACTTCAGATTGTTTGCTCAGACCAGCTTCCCCAGCACACTCACGGCTGCGCATCAGTGTAAGTGTGTCCTTGGCTGAACAGCGAGAATTCCTGCCCATTTCCCTTCCGGCTGGAGCAGGATGAGAGTGTGTTTGTGTTAACGACATTGCTGTAGATTGTTCTTCATTCCCCAGGGTGACAATTCAGACAGTCCCTTTCCCATTCAAATCTCCAGCCCAGCATCCCAATAGCAGGGGGCAGGATTTCTCTGGGGCACTGAAATATTTCAGGGGGTTGGTGCGTGAACTCAGACTTGCATTCCATCCTTGACGTTTCATGGACTAAAAACAGCAGCATGAAGAACCGAGCCAATATCTCCCTGGCAGGGATGCAGGTGCCACGTCCCCTCTGTCTGACCATCGCCATTGCAGGAGAGAAGGTTCACTGGAATCGAACCTCCTGGCTCAGACCAGAGACACAGGAAGATTTCGCTGTTCATGGATCTGTGCAAAGGAAATTGTGTCTCTGTGTGAAATTGAGGCGGGAAATGAAACGTCCACATGGTGGCCCAATGCCCTAAGGAATGTGGGTGAAGGACTCGGGCTGAGAAATGATTTAATAGGGATTTGTATCAATTTATTGGCCTGATTAAAAACTATGGCTAAAAGGCAGCCATTGATGTTAGTACTTGTACCTGTGTAGGGACACCCCAGTGCAGTGGCGTAGCCAGCTTTTAAGAGGAGGGGGAGCAAAGATAAAAAAGGCGCCCCCCTTTGCTCCTCCTCTGGCCACGCCCCCTTGGCTCCTCCTCCGGCTGCACCAACTCTCCCCCTCCATGGCTCCTCCGGCCCTGCTGTGCCACCCCCGTGGCCCCCCCACTCGCTCCTCCGGCCGCCATGCTCCACTCCCCCCCGCTCCTCCGGCTGTGCCCGCCGCTCCGCCATGGCTGCCAGCCGCGCTGCGGGCCGCCAACCTGGGCCCTCCCTCGCTCCTCTCCAGCCCAGCCGTGGCTGCCGGGCCGCCAGCCTGCATCTGCCCTCACTCCTCCGGCCTGGCCACGGCTGCCAGGCCGTGCTGCAGGCCGCCAGCCTGCGCCCCCCCTCGCTCCTCTGGCCACTTTTGGAAAGGCGGGAGAAGCGGCTGCTTCCCCTGCACCCCGCTGGCTACGCTAGTGCCCCAGTGGGTGTCAAGTCCATTGCCTTCACCAGGGGCAGTCAATTATTTTATCGAAGTACAAATTTCTTGGCCAAGGAATAGTCAAGGTCTAGAGTCCAGAGAAAACAATACACTGCTGATAATAAGAAGTATATACAAAGATTTTGCAGCCACTATGGGCATAACTATGATATATCATGTTTCACTCTATATCTGGCGCCACCACCTTTCCCTTTGGCCTTGTAGTTGACCAAGGGTAAAACTAAACATCTCCTCAGATACCTGGGAGTGTTTGCGTTCATTCCTGCGAGCTACACAGGGGTTTGATTTTGCTGTTTTCAATCCTCCAGCTCTGCCGGGATAAGGAACAATTCAGGCTGCCACTGAACTGAAAGAGGGAGAGCATTTTTTGACAGGGAGAGGGATTCCTCCTCTTAAAGGTGTTTGTCTGGGAAGAAAGTTTCTTGAGGTTCACGCTGGCCCCATCCTGTGCCCATCGCCTTTCCCTCCTCTCCCTTAAAAGTTTTGGTATTTTGCATAGATACTTTCCAAGTGATTCCCTTTAAAACCTTTTTTGAATGAAAATCGATTTCCAGACCCATCTCCAGTGTGTTCAGGAGTTCGCTGAATGTGGGGGGAGGGGGGCTTGAAATGAATTTAAACACTCAGCATTTTCCTGTGCAAATGTATAAAAACCAAGCAGAGCTGTCCAGCAGCTGAAATCAGTTCCAGGCCTTGGCGGAGGGACACTCTGTATCTGAGGCGTCTGGGACACCTCTGTGGTGATGATAGGTGAAAAAATGCTGGATTCAATGAAAGATGAGACCATAGGAGGGGAAGGTGACCGGCAGCGCCACACAGGGTCATAACACTCAGACACGGGGCTTTACTGTCACTACCCCTGTGTTTTCCATCATTTCTATCCTAAGAAACACACCCTCCTGCACTATCACATACAACTTTTTCCCCTTCAGCCCAATCCAACCCTCCCCCCCACACACACACACTCCATGGGCTACAGCCTCTCAGTGACTCACCCAGATGGGGGCTTGTCTCTGCATCTCCCCAGCAGGGGAGCAGAGAGCCGAAAGGGCCACAGGAAACCAATGGAGTTCGGCAGGAATAGAAAAGACTTCCCTTCTCTTCTCTTCCCTTCCCTTCTCAAGAGTCTCATTAATCTCACCCATGAGACCTTCCAGCACCAGGTGGGCTCAAAGCACCAACCTTCCCCTCAGCAGCGGAAGGGGGGAACCAGCTCTATCACATGGAAGGAGGCTCCACACCTCTGTTGCTGCCATCCTGCAGCCTTTAATATGGATTTGTTTTAGCTAATGCACCCCCCCATGCCCCCTAATCCAGCCATAAAACAAGGAGAGAAGCCCCTAAATGTGGGCTCCAGGAGTGCAATGGGTCAGTGTACAGTACTTCTAGAGCAGTGTTGTGTGGAGTGATGCTGAGGTTGTGAGTTCAGACCTCACCTGGAGCACTAGTTTTCTTTAAGCAAATGGTTTCTGCCAATCATTTTGCCCTGCAGAAAATACAATTCCAGCGCAGAAGACACCGAGGTCCCCTGGCTTTACAAAGAGATGGGCAGATTCCACAGATCTACCAGGCTCTGCTCTCCACCAGCACCGTGTCAGGAGGGGTCAAGCCGAGCCCAGAGCACGGCTCATATTGTCATTCTTCACCCCCTGACTCCCCGTCAGTCTTTGCTCCCCAAACCACCTTTGTGTTTCTTGGATCATCTACTGAGGGGGGTTGAGACACTCTGGGCACAAGAAGTCGAGTTCCCAGTGATATGTGAGACTTAATTCTCTGGAGCCAAGTGCAGGATTTTGGCAGGGAGGCTCAGGCACGGGGGATTGGGGTGCAGCGGGCAGACCGGCTGTCTAGATGCGGAGATTTAGTGACCCTGAGGTGCAGGCAGGGCCAGCTCTGGCTTTTTTGCCACCCAAAGCAAAAAACGCCCGGCCGGCCGGAGCAGCAAGGGGGGGGGGAGGAGGAAAACAAACCTGCCCCCAGCTGGAGCGGCGAAGGGGGGCGGGAGAGAACAAACCAGCTGGCCGGAGCAGCAAAGGGGAGGGCGGGAAACAAACCTGCTCCCAGCCTGCGGGGGGAGACAACAAACCAGCGGAGCGGCAAAAGGGGGGTTGGGGGAGCCCGGGAAACAAACCTGCCCCTGGCCGGAGCAGCAAAGGGGAGGGGGGGAAACAAACCTGCCCCCGGCCGGAGCAGCAAAGGCGGGGGGGGAAACAAACCTGCCCCCGGCCAGAGCAGCAAAGCCCGGGGGACAAACCGGCTGGCCGGAGCAGCAAAGGCGGCGGGGGAACAAACCTGGCCCTGGCCGGAGCAGCGGGCAGGGGGGACAACAAACTGGCCCACCTGCCGGAGCGGCGAAGGAAAGAAAAAATAAAAACAAACAAAAAATACCTGCAGGGCGGTGGGAGCGTGGGTGCAGGGGGACTCCCGGCCCTGCAGAACCCGGGCAGTGGAGTACGCACCCCGGCTAGCGGGGGGGGGGGGGAGAGAGAAGGGGGACGGTCAGGGCTTCCTTAAGCGGGGCGCTTGCCACACAGCCCCTCCCACTGCGCCGCCTGCCGGGAGGGCTCCGTGCCGCTCCATTCGGCAGGCAGGGAAGGACACGGGCTGCCCTACCAGGCTTGATGCAGAGCACTCCCCTCCTCCGCCCCCTACAGGGCGGCGGAGCAGTAAACCAAAAAGAAAAAACCTGCAGGGGCGGCCAAAGCGGTGAAGCGCAATACAAAATAAAACCAAAAAAAAAAAAAGAATTAGATGGAATGCCACCCTTTGAAATCTGCCGCCCCAAGCACGAGCTTGCTCGGCTGGTGCCTGGAGCTGGCTCTGGGTGCAGGAGGGAGGAAGAGGAGGAGGAATTGGCAGTGGCCGTGGAGAAGAAGAGGAGGGGTGGAGGCTCTTAGCAAGCCGGGCTAGCTCAGTCCGTAGAGCATCAGGCTCTTTATGGGAGGGGCCAGGGTTTGAGCTGCTGTCCAGGGACTCAGCTTTTAAGTTGCCTTGTGTGCCAGGAGCCAAACGATTCCTGGTGGTGCCCAGAGCCATGTGTGGGACAGGGAGGCTGAGACTTGTGGCACCTGCTCTGCGGCAGAGATTGGGGGGGGGGAGGGATAGCTCAGAAGGCTTCTGTACTCAGAGGTGCTGACTTTGAGAGTTCCTGGGGGTTGCTTGACCCCCTGCTCCACCTCAAGCCCTGCCCCCAAACCCTCACCCCTGTCCATTCTCTTCCTCTCCCCACTCCTCCAGCATAGTGGATTACTGACAGGCGGGAGGCGCTGAAGGAGAAGAGGAGTTGTCGGCCAGGCCTGCTAGCAGGTGGAGGTGCGGAGCTGGCTGCCAGTGGGCACTGAGCACCTATTTTTTTTTCTGTTGGTTCTGCAGCCCCGTAGCACCCGTGGAGTCGCTGACTCGGCTCCTTTCACACTCTAGAGAGAGGAGCAGCAGCCAGGGCTATGGCTGATCTATGGGGCGCTAGGTGAGTGGCAGAGGCTTCAGGTGCTGAGAGTTTGCCTGACACCTCAGGGACACAGTGTGAGGTGGTGTCTCTATGAAAGGAGCAGAACAGGATTTACTTGGGCTGGGGAGAGAATTGAGTGTCTCAGGGGTTTGTAGAGAAGTATTGCCTGGATTAGAGACTGGCTAAACCACAGGCCTCGC
The DNA here is from genome assembly GCF_011386835.1 of Chrysemys picta bellii. Classification (NCBI taxonomy): domain Eukaryota; kingdom Metazoa; phylum Chordata; order Testudines; family Emydidae; genus Chrysemys; species Chrysemys picta. Next base: position 3,946 of record NW_027053660.1, on the reverse strand, counting down.
TGTGAGCAAGATTCAAACCTGCACAGGGGAACCCTATTGGATTTCGACACCAACATCTTAACCACTCGGCCATCACAGCTGGGAGCACAACAGTTGCCCAATGCCAGAGAAACTAATAAATAATCACAATGCCCAGGCTTGAAGTCATCTGAAATACAGAATTCACACAGCAAACCTGGCTCCCAAAGCACAGGAGGGATTTGGGGTTTGTTCTCTTTGCAGTCGCACAGAGAGCGCTGTGAAAAGTCTCCCCTCCCACAGAGCGGGAATGGGAAATGATTCTGAACTGGAAGCTTGATGTGAATGAGGATGGTGGGACCACAGGGCCAGGGACTAACCTTTGCTAGAGAAACCAGTGACACACGGAACCAGGCTAAGGAAAATGTTTCCTGGAGTCAATAACTGGAATAGCAGCAGTATTGTGCAGAAAAATGTCTCCCAAGAGGACTTAGCGCATTGGTGGTTTGGTAGCAGAAGTCACAGATAGAGCGTGGAAGGTCTGCAGGTTGGGAGTGAGGGGCACCGGCAGAGCGGTGACTGAGCAGCTCAGGGCTGGGAGCTGCCCATCCCCCTGGCTCGTGTGGCTGCCCCCGGGCCCAGCAACGGTTCTGGAGGGCAACTCGCGTCACCTGGGGGGAGGTGACCCAGGCAGCGGGCGTCCAGGGGGGTCTGAATTACTGATAAAATTGGTCTCTTCGCTCCATGGTGCTCGGCGGCCTGGGTCAGTACCGGAAACTCCCAGGAACAGGTCGGGGTTGCGGGGGTTAGAATTTCCCTCCAAAGCTATTTTAGGGTCTGATCCTGGAAGCCCCCATGTACCCAGTGCAGGATGGCTCCAGGCTCCTCACCCAATCCAGTTCTGGTGTGTACAGCAGAGAACTGGAAGCAACAAATCGGGGGGTCAGAGAAATAGACTAGAAATACAACCATTTACTTCTGAAAGGAGAAAAGAAAAAGCCAACATTCCTGAGCTGTGTAATCGAGCGAACTGCCCCTTGGAGACTGCGAGGGGAAATCTCAGGGGCTGTGCTCACCTGTTCCCAGGGGTGTGTCCTCAAGACAGATTTGTGGGAGAAAGGAAATCACCAGAGAGAGAGGAGTTGGGCCCAGTGTGGATTTTTGTGCTTTGGGAGGGAATTCAGGGCCTGGGACTGGAGTGTTAAGGAGGGAGCGGGTGACAGCTCCCCTCTGCTTTCAGGCTGAAGGAATCCTGGGTTTGGTGAGTCCATGGGGGTAGGGGGTCACATCGCTCAGAGGCAGAGAGGAGGAGAACTCCCCCCACAATGACACATCCAGATCCTGGAGAAGAAGGAAGAGAAAAGAGCCCAGCGCAGCGGAAGGTGGCTGAGGAGGGGATTCCCTTGTGTATGTTACGGAGCACTTGGGAAGCTGTGGCCATTCAAACACACTGAGCTTTACTAAAGAGCAAGGCCAGACTTCTGTGACTCGGAGAAGGATTTAGGTGTGATAACGGGCAAACAACTCAGCATGAAATCCCCGTGCAATGCTGTGGCCATCCTTGGCTGTATAGACAGGAGAACAGTGACTAGAAATAAGGCACTAGTGTTATCTCTGTGTACAACATGGGTCAGATCAACACTGGACGCTTGCACACAGTCGTGTTGGCCACATTTTAAGACGAAGAATGAAAAATTGGACTGGGGCAGAGAAGAGCTACAAAAAAAAAAAAAAAAAAAAAAGCTGAAAAGTTGCCTTCCAGTGCGAGACCCTCAGTCTGTTCAGTTTATCACAGAGAAGACCCAGAGGTCACTTGATGACAGGGCGTAAACCCCTCCCAAAGAGAAACTCCTGGGTGCTGAAGGGCTCTTCAACCTAGCAGCGAAAGGCAGAACAAGAACCAATGGCTGGAAGTTAATGGCAGAGAAACTAAAATGAGAAATAAGGGACACATTTGAAATCGGGCGATTAAACATTGGAACAAAGTACCCAGGGCAATGATGGATTCTCCACCCCACATGGAGGTGGCAGGAGGGGGCAGGAGGTGCTGAAGCAAGTGCTCTGAGGTGAGATAGAAAACATGCTGGGCTTTCTCTCCGGTGCTTGGCTGGTGCCTTGCTCACATGCTCAGGGTCTCACTGATCTCCATTTCTGGGGTCAGGAAGGAATTTCCCCCAGGTCAGACTGGCAGGGAGGTTGGAGTTTCTGCCGTCCTCTGCGGCATGGGGCACAAGTCACTTGCCTGGATCAGCTGGGTACATCTCACCAAACTAATTCCCTGCCAGTGCAGGGGCCTCAGGTGCTGGTGCCCCTCTGCCTCTCCTGTGCTCCGCCTGTGGCACACAACGGGATATTCTCCTAAGGGCTGGAATATTTTGGTCTAATCCTGGTAGTTGGGCTCAGTGCAGGGATGACTTTGTGGCCTGTCACATGTATGGGGATTAGACTGGATTATTTAATTGTTTTAAAATCACACGCACACAGCCAGAGCCCTCACTCCCTCCTGCACCCCACCCCCCTGCCTAGCCCGGAGCCCCCTCCCACACACTGAACCCCTCATTCCTGGCCCTCACCCCCTCCTGCAACCCACCCCCCTGCCCCAGCCCAGTGACACTGAGTGAAGGTGGGGGAGAGCGAGCCACAGAGAAAGGGGAATGTAGTGAACCGGGGGCGGGGCCTTGGGGAAGGGGCGGGGCTGCAGAGAAAGGGCGGGGCTAGGGTGTTCGGTTTTGTGCAGAAAGTTGGTAACCCTACTTCAGGCCTAGCATAGGTTCTGCCTTTTGGTTTTGCCAGTGGGTGCCCCATCCCAACTCTGCCCTCTCCCCCAAGGCCCCAGCCCCCCACACACCCCTTCCTGCCCCCGTTGTGCCCCCTCCCCGTAAATCCCCTCCTGTGAGGGCCTCCCACTCACTGCTTTCTGCCCCCTCCTACCTTAAGGGCACAGTGAGTATGTGGGGGGGAGGGGACCCAGCTCCCCCGAACTGGCAATTTTCAGCATATTTATGCACTTTTCATATTCTACTTATTGAATGTGTGTCTATCACTGGGATCTTAATGTCTTCATTAAAATAGTAATAAACTACATGTGACGAAGTGGGAATGTTCATAATGTTTTCTCTGACTACTGTGTGGGTGCCTCAGTTTCCCCTATGCATTTCTTAAGGATCTCGGTGGTGGGATAAGGGGGTGTGATTGTTGCAGAGCCCTAGATGGCAGGGGGGGGACAGGGGTCTGTCTGCAGACAACTGATGGCCTGGGCCCCTCCCCTGCCACGGTGCCAAGTGAAGGTGTTGGAGAACAAAGAGATCAGGTGACCTCCTGGCCCTGGAAGGAGACAAAGGCCACAGGAGGGGCTGGAGGGGTTTTCAGTTTGGAGCTGGCTGGGGAAATGGAGGGACGCCCAGAACCGGGGTCTGGGATCCCTACCCCCAAGATGGACCTGACTGAGGGGTCCTGGTCTCTGTACCTACAAGCTCTGTTGTAGACCATGTTCCTGTCATCTAATAAACCTTCCGTTTCACTGGCTGGCTGAGAGTTACAGTGTATCAAAATCATTGCACTCAGCTCCAAGCTGTCTTCACTAACAGCCCAGTGTAGACAGGATGTTCACTCTGCTTCACACCCGCTTGGGGCCTCTTTGGGAGCTGGGGGCCAGTGATGGCTGTAAGAAGGTGGCAGCTGGGAGGGACAAGCAGTGGGGTCTTTCCCCTCTCCCTGCCCCTTGCCCCCTTTCTTGTTTCTTCTCCAAGTCCTTGCTCCCCTTCCTGATGTTTCCCCTTCTTGCTTCCCACCCATGTCCCTTTTCCCATCCCCCCTCCTGGTGGCTCGGTCTAGTGCCTGGCCCACCCATGCACTCAAAGCACAGAGGAGTCTCCCGCTTCTTGGGGTAGGAAGGGTTGCCTAGTGGTTAAGGCACAGGCCTGGGGCCAGGTGTGCTTGGTTTGGTTCTCTGCTCTGCCACAGACTCCCTGCTTCGCCTTGGGAAAGT
>NW_027053659.1:0-25000 GCF_011386835.1 Chrysemys picta bellii | reverse complement strand
TATTGACAGGGAGGAGACTCAGGTCCTTGTTCTCTTTTAAGACCAAGTCAATAAGTCATAACCAGTCACATGTTTGATGAATTTTGCTGCTTCTCTGCATTAATTGTCTCTGAGCAGTTCATGATTCTCTCTAGCTTTCCAGTTCTCCTAAAATACTTGCTGAATAATTACTGGGCACTGTTGTTGGTCTGGAGCTCATTTGAGAGCACTTTATTCGGGTCATTCAATGTATGAAATTCAAGATCCGATGGTTAGTTTGAAAATCAGGGCTCTTGGGTCCTATTCCCAACTCTGCCACTGACTGGCTGTGTGACCTAAGACAAGTCAATTCTCCTCTCTCAGCCTTAGCTTCTCCCTCTTTCAAGAAGGGATAATAATGATCCGCTCCTACCTACCTCACGGTGGGTGGAGGATGGGGATCCATTGGAGAGTGTCACTAGGAGGAGTGCATAATATGAGGTGTCCTAGCATGTTTACTCAGATCAGATTATGACATAATAGAATAGCTGAAATCGTCTATTTTATTTGTATTTTTTTATTTTGAAATTGTTAAGAGCAGCAACTACTTAGCTCAGACTGAGGCATCTTATCTAATTTTCGAGATCTAAGTGTCTCCTCTTTGTGTGTGATGAGACAATTTAACACCCTGTGACAAACAGGAGATGCTTTTCTTTTGCAACAAAATATTTTTGCAAAGAACTTTCATCCCACTTGTTCTGATTTCAAGAAACAAACTGAATGGGATTTTCTGACAGAAATGGTTTCAATGAAATTTCCCCAACATCTCGATTCCTGGGCTCTATTCCTGCCCAGGGTGAAAGTAACTTAAAGGACTTACCGTTACGCCGGAGTCCTGAGCGGGGGTGTGGCCTCAACCGGAAGAGGCGGGGCCTTTCAAGATTTAAAGGCCCAGGGGCTCCGGGTCTGGCTGGGAGCCCCAGGGCCTTTAAATCACCCCGGAGCTACCAGCTGCAGAGGCGGCTGGGAGCCCTGGGGCTCAGGGGCGAATTAAAGGGCCCAGGGCTCTGGCTGCCACGGGAGCCGGGCTGCCAGAGCTCCGGCAGGATTTAAAGGGCCTGGGGCTCCCCACAGCGGCTGGAGCCCTGGGCCCTTTAAATCACCGCCGCAGAAGCCGGTCCAGTCCTGCATGGCGTACTGGCTCTTGCTGGTATGCTGTACTGGACCGTACCGGCTTACTTTCACCTCTGTCCGTGCCTCTGCGGGGTTTGTTGTCCATTAGAACGGGAGTCAGGACTGGTGGCTTCTCTTTCTGGCTCTGCCACCGCCTTAATGTGTCAGCCCTTGGGTAGGTCATTTCCCTTCTCTGTACCTCAGGCTCCTCCCCATCTGTCCAATGCGAACAGGGACAATTCTCGAACTCTGGGCCGTCGTGAGCCTGAGTGAGATAAAGGGCGTTAAAGCCTCTGTGAAGGAGAAAGGGGAATTTCTCGGTGTTTAGCACCAAGGAATTCTAAAATTTGCTAAAATATCTAGTCTGCGGAAACAAAAAATGGTCGGGGCCAAATTCTTTAACCACTGCCTTTTTTAAAGCCCACTCAGGGTTGTGAGTCCCCGTCTTTTAGGTACCTGGGGTTCTTTGCCAGCAGGAGAGAAGAGGTTCCTGCCTCCATTTTTGAGGCCTTAACAAACCCGGTGTTGTGCCCCAGTTCTCGTGTGAGATCCCTGAAAAAGAACATCTTCCCATCCATTAACAAGACAGGACCTATTTGAAAAGGGGAACAAAGAGAACCCTGGGCCTTACAGACTAGCCAGCCTCACTTCCATAGCTGGAAAGATACTGGAATACATCATTAAACAATCCGTTTTTCAGCACCGACAGGATAATTTGGTTCTTAGGACTAGTGAGCATGGATTTGTCCAGAACAAATCATTCCAAACTAATCCTATTTCCTTCTTTGGCAGGGTTCCGGGCCTAGTGGAGGTGGGTAAACAGTAGATGTGATCTCTCTTGGTGTCACTAAGACTTTTGACACGGTCCCATAGGACATTCTGACAAGCAAACTAGGGAAATGTGGTCTAGATGCAATTAGTGTCATGTGGGTGCAGAGCTGGTTGAAAGCCCAGACTCCAAGAGCCCTTCTCCACGTTTGGCTATCCAACGGAGAGGCTGTACCTAGTGGGTCCAGCAGGGATCAGTCCGGGGGCCGGTTCTATTCAATATTTCCCTTAAGGTTTTGGAAAATAGAGTTGAGAGCATGCTTCTAAAATTTTCAGATGACACCAAGCACTTTTGAGCACCGGACTGGAGTTCAAAACGCCCTTAACAAATTGGAGAATTGGTCTTGAGCCAAACTCCATGGCTGGGCCCCTCTCTCTAGACTGGGCTGAAGTGAAACCCCAGAGACAAACACTCCTCCTCCTGGGCAGTGCACTCCCACCTTGAATGGGCAGATGCTGCTTAGCACTGTCAGAGCAGCTTTTGCTGGGGGCTTCTCCCAGCACTTTCCAATAGCGGGAAAGTATGAAATCCCCATTTGACTGCTGGGGACAGAGCCAGAGAGGGGGGAGCAACTTGCCCAAAGTCCCACAGGAAAAGGAAAACAACCAGCAGTGAAATCAACAGGAAACCCAGCAATGGAACTCAGGAGTCCTGACTCCCGATCCCCTGGTCCAGTTACTCCAGTGGAGTACACTCCCTCCAAAACTGATACACATATACAGATAGCATAATTATAATCAGCCAATCACAACCTCTCCATAGACCCCTTACATGACAAGCTTTATACAATATTGGCTGCAAATATAATGCAGTGGTCGCAGTGGTGATCTATACAGTTACAGATTATGTCAATAACGTCACAGGAGGTGACACGGTATCAGTGAGACTGATATTGGAATATTGCTTCCAGTTTTGGTGTCTTCCTTTGAAAAAGATGTTGTGAAATTGGAGCTGGGGCAGCAAAGAGCCACCAAATGTTCTGAGGGCTGAAGAAAAATGCCTTCTAGTGAGCGATTGAAAGAGCTCAACCTGTTTAGCTTATCAAAAGAAGATTGAAAGGTGACTTCATGGAAGTGTTGAAGTACCGTAATGGAGAGAAAAGACTGGGTATTAAAGGGCTCTTTAATCGAGCAGAGAAAGGCAAAACAAGACCCAATGGCTGGAAGGTGAAAAGAGACAAATTCATATTACAAATAAGGCACAAATATTCAACAGCGAGGCTGATTCACCACAGGAACAAGCTACCAAGGAAAGTGGTGGGTTCTCCATCTCCTGATTCATTTAATGGAGACTAGATGCCTTTCTGGAATGGGTTTGCCCCAAAAGTAGCTATTGTGTCATACAGAAGGCCTGTGACATGCAGGGAGTCAGATTAGATGCTCTAATGGTCTCTTCTGGCCATTAAGTCTACTCATTTCTGAAAAACTGAGTGTAGCATTGGGAGCAGCGTGTGAGGTTTTACTGTCTAGCCGGCTTGCTTGCTAGAATGAACACTCCTTGAGCAGGGTGATCCACAGGGATTAGCTCAAACCTCCAAAGTGCCTGGCCAGCGGCAGGATATTAGCACAGCAAGGGAGGGGCATGGCAGTGACATCACAAAGGCCTTTTGCAGGATCTCAGACTATTGGTCAAAGGTGGTGGGGAGGTGGTGACCTCACAGAGAGATGCTGACATCAGCCAGACAGGACAGGGACGAGGGGCCAGGGAAACCTCAGAGACCCCTGTGGCTTTGCTTCAGCAAGTCTCCTTCTCGAGGTCTCTCTTTGAGGACTGAGAGAATATTCCGGTTCACGTACATGAGCGCCAGGAGGAACCTCTTTGAGTTTTCTCCTTCCCTTTGATTGATTTTACTAGAAAACAGATGTCCCTGTTTAGAAGGTAAGAGCCTCCTCGAGGTTTCAAACCTGTTCAGTCTGATCCATCTGGTGACAGTTGAATTCTAGGGGTGTGTGACAATGCGGTTCTGGCGGAACCCAACTGAGAGTGCCAACTCAGGACAGATTGCTTAAACAGGGCAGTTGCAGCCCAAGGCTGGGGTATTTTCCACCTCTAAGGCAAACCAAACCAGCCAGACTAGGAGGACTTCGGTCTCACCCCACTGGCTAACCGCAAGTCTCTCAAGCAATCTCCTTAGACACTCCAGTTTCCCAGTATAACCACCAGTGCCACTCGTACGGGGACAAATGGTTATGAAAACCAGTACCCAAGTAACAGAAAAAGGTTCTCCTGATCCCAAAGGACCAAGCCCCAGACCCAGGTCAATATACAATTCAGATCTTTTGAGCACCGGATTGGAATTCAAAACGCCCTTAACAAATTGGAGAATTGGTCTTCTTGAGCCAAACTCCATGGCTGGGCCCCTCTCTCTAGACTGGGCTGAAGTGAAACCCCAGAGCCAAACACTCCTCCTCCTGGGCAGTGCGCTCCCACCTTGAATGGGCAGATGCTGCTTAGCACTGTCAGAATAGCTTTTGCTGGGGGCTTCTCCCAGCACTTTCCAATAGCGGGAAAGTATGAAATCCCCATTTGACTGCTGGGGACGGAGCCAGGGAGGGGGGAGCAACTTGCCCAAAGTCCCACAGGAAAAGGAAAACAACCAGCAGTGAAATCAACAGGAAACCCAGCAATGGAACTCAGGAGTCCTGACTCCCGATCCCCTGGTCCAGTCACTCCAGTGGAGCACACTCCCTCCAAAACTGATACACATATACAGATAGCATAATTATAATCAGCCAATCAGAACCTCTCCATAGACCCCTTACATGACAAGCTTTATACAATATTGGCTGCAAATATAATGCAGTGGTCGCAGTGCTGATCTATATAGTTACAGATTATGTCAATAACGTCACAGGAGGTGACACGGTATCAGTGAGACTGATATTGGAATATTGCTTCCAGTTTTGGTGTCTTCCTTTGAAAAAGATGTTGTGAAATTGGAGCTGGGGCAGCAAAGAGCCACCAAATCTTCTGAGGGCTGAAGAAAAATGCCTTCTAGTGAGCGATTGAAAGAGCTCAACCTGTTTAGCTTATCAAAAGAAGATTGAAAGGTGACTTCATGGAAGTGTTGAAGTACCGTAATGGAGAGAAAAGACTGGGTATTAAAGGGCTCTTTAATCGAGCAGAGAAAGGCAGAACAAGATCCAATGGCTGCAAGGTGAAAAGAGACAAATTCATATTACAAATAAGGCACAAATATTCAACAGCGAGGCTGATTCACCACAGGAACAAGCTACCAAGGAAAGTGGTGGGTTCTCCATCTCCTGATGTCATTTAATGGAGACTAGATGCCTTTCTGGAATGGGTTTGCCCAAACAGTAGCTATTGTGTCATACAGAAGGCCTGTGACATGCAGGGGGTCAGATTAGATGCTCTAAAGGTCTCTTCTGGCCATAAAGTCTACTAATTTCTGAAAAACTGAGTGTAGCATTGGGAGCAGCGTGTGAGGTTTTACTGTCTAGCCGGCTTGCTTCCTAGAATGAACACTCCTTGAGGGGGGTGATCCACAGGGAGTAGCTCAAACCTCCAAAGTGTCTGGCCAGCGGCAGGACATTAGCACAGCAAGGGAGGGGTGTGGCAGTGACATCACAAAGGCCTTTTGCAGGACCTCAGACTATTGGTCAAAGGTGGTGGGGAGGTGGTGACCTCACAGAGAGATGCTGACATCAGCCAGACAGGACAGGGACGAGGGGCCAGGGAAACCTCAGAGACTCCTGTGGCTTTGCTTCAGCAAGTCTCCTTCTCGAGGTCTCTCTTTGAGGACTGAGAGAATATTCCGGTTCACATACGTGAGCACCAGGAAGAAGCTCTTTGAGTTTTCTCCTTCCCTTTGATTGATTTTACTAGAAAACAGACGTCCCTGTGTAGAAGGTAAGAGCCTCCTCGAGGTTTGAAACCTGTTCAGTCTGATCCATCTGGTGACTGTTGAATTCTAGGCGTGGAAAACACGAGCTTAAGGAGTCAGAATTTTATTCCGCACCTGGGATTTTGTCCCTTAGAATCACTGGGGACATTAGGATTTGTCCTTTTTGTTTCACCTTTTCCTCCATCCCTCCCTCCTTTCTCTTCTTCTCTTGCTTCTTTTGTCCTTTCTCCTGTTCCCCTCCCAACACCAGGAGGGGTGTGTTTTTGTGTCACGGGGGAGTGCTCTGCAGCTCCCGCTGTGGGAGGTCCACCCAAAAATGTGGGGCTGAAATAGTGCTCGGGCAATGATCCCCACCAGTGATCTGGGCCACCCTTTGGGCTCTCTGGTGAGAACCCTCAGCCTCCTGTCCTCAGTCTCCACCCTGATTGGCTGAGCAGGGGGTTATTGACAGGGAGGAGACTCAGGTCCTTGTTCTCTTTTAAGACCAAGTAAATAAGTCATAACCAGTCACATGTTTGATGAATTTTGCTGCTTCTCTGCATTAATGGTCTCTGAGCAGTTCATGATTCTCTCTAGCTTTCCAGTTCTCCTAAAATACTTGCTGAATAATTACCCAGCAATGGAACTCAGGAGTCCTGACTCCCAATCCCCTGGTCCAGTCACTCCAGCGGAGCACACTCCCTCTCAACGGCAGGGGAAGCGGATGTGAGGGCCTGCTTTTAATTGCCAGCTGTGGGAGGGAGTGTGCAGCAGTGGTTAGCGAAGGGGCCTGGAAAGAAGGCCTGCTGGGTCCCATCCATACTTCTGACACTTGGAGTGAATCTGAGCCAGTAGCTTCCCCTCTCCAGGCCTGGTTCTCATCAGTGGGGTTGGGGTCGCAGTCCCGACAGCTCAGGGGGGTCGGGAGGCTCCAGGAAGGTGTGTAAAGTGCTGGGATGTCGGGATCCCGGACGCGCTGTCACCCCCGCACTAGGGCGGTGTCCTGCACCCCCTGCTGCTGGCCGAGTTTCTCCGTCCCTTGGCAATAAGACAGACTCTTGTTTTCACAGCCAGCCGATCGCCCCGTGTCATCACCCTGCCTGCTTGCTGGGCAGGGTAACTCCTCAGGTCACCACCACCCTCTCCAGTCTGCCTTGGGCTTGAGGAGTGAGGAGAAGGGCAAGGGATGACCCTGAACATACTCCATCCATTGCTCCATCACCAGAGCAAGTGCTCCTCGGTGGCGTCCCCTGTCTGTCTGGGGAGAGGCAGAAAGAGGGGGAGAGAATCTCTCCCAAAGGAGATTGGATTTGCAAACCGCCCCCAGGAGCCCCATGCTCTCAGACCGGGGATGGGCTTCTCCAGAGCCGTCTCCAGTGTGTTTGGCAACGTCCCAGCAAGGGGGCTCCCAGCCCTTCCCTTGTGGGAGACTGTTCCCCAGGCTGAGAGTCTCTGAGCTGGGCCAGACCCGGTGAGCTGCCGAGCATGGAAATCAATGGGAACCAAAGGGGCCCTAGCCTTGCTCTGCCTAGGGACTTTGAAGTGGGGAATGGTTTCCCAGGAGAAGTCCAGACTCCTGGGTTCTGTTCCTTCTCTAGCCTGGGCAGGGGCTGAGGGGAGAGGTGTGCGTGTGGCCTGGGGTGGCAGGAGGGAGCTGCTTGTCCAAAGTGACTGATGGTCTTTGTGACTGACCCCAGTGATCGAAAAGGACAAGACACCCCGGTTCTTGCAGCCCCAGGGATGACGAGGGGGAGCGTTGAGGGGGAGCAGATCATGCAATGAACTCCTGCCAGTGGGGGTAGCTTGCCCTCCCTGCACCTCTGTGGGGGGAGGAGGAGCTGCTCAGGCTGGGGCAGGGATGGGGAGGGACCAAACAGGCTGGTTAGTGAGAGGCTGCCTTGACCCCAGACTCACGCCTGCTCCCTGCTGGGTTCCAGGATGGCCAGGCTCCTGAGGATGTTCAGGAAGAAGGTTCTGCAGGTGGCCCCAGAGCCTGAGGGAAGCAGCTGCCATCTTCCTCAGGAGCTGAGCGGCCCCTCTGTCCCCGCTGGCAGGGAAGGAGCTCCCGGCCGGGCCAGGAGGTGGAAGTGCCCAGCCTTCTGGCGGAGAAAACCCACTCCCGGCGCAGGTCCCGAGGTGGGAGAGGCACCAGCCAGGCCAAAATGGAGCTGGGCCAGGCTGCGGCTGGGCAGGCAGGACCCAGCGCAGGAGCGGAACCGGGCAGGGTGGCTCTGGGGCTTGTTGTTGTGTGGGCAGCAGCAGCCCCAGGAGCCCAGCCCCGATTTCCAACAGGGGGCATCACCCTGCCCGGTCAGTGAGGACCCAGGACAGGAGGTGGAGGATCCCTCTGCCAGCCCCAGCAGCTCAGCCCACTCCCCATCGGACAGGAGCAGCACCTGCAACTCGGACAGCAGCTTGGCCGATGGACGCTTCTGCTTTGTTCAAGGTGAGGAGCCAGGCTGGGCTCAGGGAGGGGTGAGGAGGGGGCTGTGAACACCCTGGGCCCAGGCCCTCGAGCAGTGCTATGGGGGTGGGTTTCCAGCCGAGGTGTCTGGCCTGAGCCAAATGAACCCCACTGACACTAGATGCTGCCACTTTGGTCCTTGGTGCTCCATTAGGCGGCGGGGGGAGGGGGGAGGCACCTCCCAGGGAGTCCAGGACAGTGGGGGGGGGTCTTTTTGCTATGGGCTCCTGAAGGAGTTGGGGGCTGACGACATCACTGAGAGGGGGGCGTATGGGGCCCGATCTGCCCTATGTCCCAGAGGTGGGAAGGGGGCACATTGTCCCACCCTGCCCCTGTCCTTCCCCCGAGTGGCAGCAGGAGTCACCCTGTCCCCTTCTCTCCCTGGTGCAGGGTCCACCAGGGATTCCGAGGAGGAGGAATGGGTAGACATGGTAACAGAGGAGGCTGCTTTCAAAAACATCCGAGAGCAGCTCCATGGCCAAGAAAAGGTACAAACGTTCCCCAGCTGTGCTGGAACTGAGATTGTCCTGCTCCTTCCCGGCATCCTGATCCCCTGCAGAGGGTCTTGGCCCTAATGGGGACCTTTCTCCTCCATGATCTGGGACCCCCAAGATGGGGGTGTTTGTCACACACCGGCAGGGGTCTCCTCCCCACAAGGCACTGTCCCAGTTCCTGACCCTGCTTGTGTAGGAGTGGTGGGTGATTGGGACAATAGGCGGGTCCCCCCTATCCCCCATTCAGGCCTAAGTCCTGCTGCTGGTGTGGCTGGCGCAGGGAGGTCCCTGGCTAACTGACTCTCTCTCCCCTCACCCCACTCCTGGTGGGTGCAGGACGAGGCCCAGCAGCTCATGTTCCTGCACGCTATCCACACCGCGTGTCTCGCTGCCCAGCAGACAGGGCAGGACACACTGGAGTCGCACTGCTGCAAGGTGGCTGTGGTGGAGAGGATTGTGGTGAGTGAGACATGGCGCCCGGCAGCTGGAGGGTGGACAGAGACATGGGAGGGGCAGGGGTCTCCCCGGGCCGATGGTTGGGGGATGGCTGGTGCTGGAGGGCAGCTGAGGGCAGGGATTGCTGGGGATGAAGATTGGGGAGAAGAGACGGGAGAACTAGTGGGCAGGAATCGCAGGAGCGGGAGGCAGCTGGGGGGATCCTACTGGCTGTGTAATCTCCTTCTTGGGGAGGTCAGTGAGGCCCAAATCTCACACGCTTCTTTGTCTCCTTTGGGTCTCACAGGAGCTCATTGAGGAGCTTCCTCATGACTCTCCACCTGGCGCCGTCCTGGCCAACTGCCTGATTGCTGTGGCCAACCTCAGGTACCGAGACCCTCCCGCCCGGTTCCCCTAACCCCGGTGCTGCTCAGGCCCATGGCTGGGAGTCACTGCCCCTCCCACTCCCAGCTCACCTCCCAAGCCAGGGGGGGCTCCTCTGGCAGAGGTGGCAGGAAGGGTCACTCCCTCTCCTGGCTGCTCTGTTCTTTTCACTCCAGTCACATTACAATGGCTTTGGGGAGAGGCTGACTCCCAGGATCAGATACAGGAGGGGCAGCAGGGTCCAGGGAACAGGCACCATTCCTGCCCTGCCACTGTCTGTCTGGGAAACCTTGGCCTTGTCATTCCCTGTCTCGGTGCCTCAGTTTCCATTCTCACCAGCCTCTGCCTATTTCCCTGCAGTTTCATGTCGGTGTTGGTGCTAGTCCCACCCCCGCACTGCACAGTCTAATACCGGCTCCTCCCTCTTGCCAGCACCATGACACCTGCCCTGGAGCCGGAACTGAAGACCCTCCTCCTCCGAGCTGCCCTGCATGCCCTCTTCACCCTGGGCACGCAGACGGACACCATCAAGTCCAGGTAGATCAGCTAAATCATGGATTGAGGCCAGCTGTCATTCTGCCCGAATCCTTGCTAATTGCCTGCAGTGGGATGTGAATGAGAGAGGCCAGGATACGTGTTTGGGCATCTCACCAGTGCTTCCCAGAGACCCCTCTTCCCATCCTGTGGCAGGTGTAGCCCCAGTTTCCCTAAGTCTTACCCATGGCTCTCCCTTGCTTGGCAGGATCTGCCTAGGGTCATGCCAGACCTCCTGAATGCCATGCTGGGGAACCTGCTGGCAAAGTCCCCAGACACCAGCAAGCTTCACTACATCTTGGAGGTGAGCCGGATGAGAGGAGTGGGGGCAATTTTACCTTAACTCTTAGATCCATTCTCCAGTCTGTCCTCCTAGCTGGGCCCCCAGTGGCCGTCCTTGGTCAGGGCAGTCAGTGCAATGCAGTGTCAGCCCCTTCCTCCTTGAAGGACAGAGGAAGGAGCTGGGAGTTCAAGCCAGAGCTCTGCCTGCTTGTGTCGAGCACTAACCATGTGGCCCCTGGCTGTCTTGGGGAGTGAGAGTCTGAACCCCTCCTGGGAGATCCAGAAGATGGTCCTCAGAGGAGAGTCACAGGCTCGTTCCTAGAGAAACAGGAGGGCCCTAGAGAATCAGCCCTTGTCTCTGACAGGCCCCGAGATTCCTGGGGGGATTGTGCTCACACTCAGTCCCTTCACCCAACCAAGGACTTGAGATCCAGGGAGGGGTGAGGGGTCTGTCTCCTTCCTGGGGAGCTGTTCAGGAATCAGGAGTTCAGGGAGGATGGGACCAGCCCCGACACCGAACATTGTCCCAATCTAGAGAGATAATGACAAGTTGTGACCTGCAGGATACAAGCATCATCCTGGGGGCAACAATCCCCTTCTAAAGCTCTGCAATCAATGAATCTGATATTCCGCCCCCCCCACCACATTCAATGTCTCAGCCCCCTGGGGATGGGGAGGGGCTCATTAGCACAACACATGCACCCGCCCATCAATCCTGCACTGCCTCCTTTCCCCACAGCACATTAACTACTGGACCGTGTCCTGGGTGCCACGAGAGAGAGCCAGGGCCATCAGGAGCAGCACGGCCCTGCTCATGACCATCATCTCCCTCTCTGACTTCAACGTAAGTGGCCTCTGAGCCCAGCTTCCTGACTCCAGGCGTAGCGGGGCTGGCTCCAACGGGCTGTAGGAGCTGCTGCTGCAGGGGCTGTGGGTTAGGAGTGTTCCTCTTGGGGAGGCAGAGTCAAAGCAGAGAATGAGCCTGGCTTGAGTCAAGTTCTTCTTGTCCTGGTTAAGTGGCGACTCTCGCTTGTAAGGGGAGCATGCTCCAGGTTCATGCCTTCCTGTCATCCTGGAGCAGCTGGGGAAGCAAATTCTCATGGAGGGCCCTACCCACATCCCTGTTCTCCGGGCTCCCTTGGGGGCAGAGATAACTAAGGATCCAGCTCTAGCTCCTATCCTCTAGCATCTCCTGCAGAGGGGCTGAGGGGAAGGAGAGTCCTGGCCCAGGCCGGGACTGGGAGCTGACAGGAAAATGCTGATGGAGTCCCCTCTCCCTCTCCCTTCCATTAGAACTCAGCCGAATTCCCCAGGATGGGTCACCACGTGGCACAGCTGGCTCTGTCCATCAGTGACCCAGACAAGGACATCAGCCGGCAGTCCAGGGGGGAGTTTACCGGCTCTACCAGCTCCTGCTGCACCAGAGGGGTAATGGCACCCGCTAGACGAGTGAGACTGGGACCCCAGCCAATTTCTCTCAGAGTGACCCCAGATGGAGGATGAGTCTCTCTCTCTCTCTCTTTCTGTGTTCTCCACCACCTCCGCAATTCTGTTGGGCCGCGAGGACCCTGCCCACTGTGCAGCCACCAATGGGATTGGAAGGACACAAGCACTGCAGCCAGAATGACAAATGTGTGTGTCTCTCTCTCTTTCTCAGACCTAACCATCCATGAAGCCGAAGACCTGTGGGTGTGTGACTGGCACCAGAACAGCAGGCTCCTGGGGTACAAAAACACAGCCAGGGTCGGGGAGGTAAGGACACTCTGCCAGGGCATGGCACAGCTCTGCAGGGCAGGTGGCTGCCTCCTGGAGCCACTCGACGAGTTGCCATTCTAGTCCAGGATTTGGAGCCTGGTCCTGGGCAATCTGCTGAAGCCTCACATCTGGTTGGTTTCAGGTCTTTGGCAAATTCTTCTCATCGGGGCAGAGAAGATTCTTCCTGCGGACGGCAGTGCTGGCCATGCACGACCCCCTGCTGCATGTCAGCCAGGCTGGGCTGCTCCTCACTTACTCCCTCCTGGGGCAAGCCCAGCAGCTGATGGGGGACAAGGTGAGCAGCTGCATTAGACTCAGGAGACTGGGGCGAGGCCCAGGCCTCATTCCCATCCTCTGGCCATTCGCCGGCCTGGCAGCAAGGCGACTGGTGGGGAATGAGAGTGAGAGCAGGTGCTCCTGGGAAGGGAGATGAATTCACCTCCATGAGCAGGAGGGAGCCAGCTTGTTCCCGGAGCAGCTCCAGCCCAGCTCGTTAGCAAGGCTAATGAATGACAAGCATTGCCTCAGCACGGACTTCTGTTCTTGGGAAGGGCAGCAGAGTCCTCTACGTGCCCTCTGCGAGCCTCTCCTGTCACTCGAGCCACCACCCAGAGTTGTTCCCGTCACTGGCAGCCTGGGAGGCCAAGGACTAACGGGTGATAGCGACTGACCAGGCACTTCTGAAGCACATGGGCAGGGGAAGCTGGTCCTGCTGCCGGCAGGGCTGGACCTGCTCTAGAGAGAATGGGAGGATTCAGTCAGCAGGGGCTGCTGATATGCCCCATTCACCAGGGCTGCCATCCTGCGGCTTCAGCATTAGTGGCTGGGATGACTTGGGGAAAGGGCTCAACCTCCTCACTTCACTGCTGCCAGAATCCCTCCTGCCCAACCTGGGTGGGAGTGGAGGAGGGGGGTCTGAGAACTTGAGCTGTGGATTCGAGGTGGAACAGCTGTCAGGGGCACTGGGGGGAGGTGGCAGGCGTTCACCCTACAAGCAGGGGGTTTGGCACTGGAGGTCACTAGAAAGGACAACAAGACTCCATTCTGGGGGTCAGGAGGGGACTTCATCCCTCAGAGGTGGGCGAGTGCTGGGTGGAAATGCTGCTGGTCCCAGGTGCCCTTAATTCCCCCTGATTCCACGGGGGTGTCTGAGTCTCTGACAGGTCCTCATTCTCTTGCAGCAGGAGGACGTCACAGCCAATGTGATGGAACAACTTTACATCATCCGGCACTTGCGCAAAGTGCCTGAGGTGCTGCAGGAGTTCTGCCACCGAGGCCACCAGCAACTCCTGCTCCCCGTAAACGGGGAGTGTAGTGAGACTGAGTGGCCTCCCTCTGAGCGGGAGAGCGAGGGGCCCCCTACATGCCCCCCTTGGAGGGCGGAGCCTATATCGCCCCATCCCCCACGCCTGTAGGACTGTTTGTTGGCTGGCCACCGGGGCCTCTGGTAGACTCTGTTGAGACTGAGTGGCCTCCATCTGAGCGGGAGAGCGAGGGACCCCCTACACGCCCCTTGGAGGGTGGAGCCTATATCGCCCCCTGTATCGCCCCCCCTCACCGGAAGTATAAAAGGCTGGCCCTGTAGCACGGTTGGGGGGGAGCCTGCAATAGGGGAGGACACTTGGCCTGTTCTCCAGAGGCCCCGAGAAGAACCCGCGCCTGGCTGTTCCCAATCCCCAGGTGTGGATGAGGACTGGCCCAGAGTACCCGCTGCAGTTTACCCCGAGGAGCCAGAAGAGGCCTGGAGGCCACAGGGCCAAACCCCGGGAGGCAGGAAGTAGCCCAGGGGCAGCTCCGGAGCAGCTGGCTGCAGAGCCCGGTGCAGCTCAGTCGGCGTGTTGCGGCTGGATCCCCGCCGACGCAGGGGCAGCCAATCCTGCCCCTGCCAGGGCCCTGGGCTGGGACACAGTGGAGTAGGGTGGGCCCATATCCCCCTGCCACCCCACCCCAGGTGGCTGACCCCTTACACGGTGCAAGGAGGCTCTAGCCCAGGATAGGAACTCCCTTATCACTCGCCTGGAGGGCTGTTTGTTGACTGACCACCGGGGCCCCACCCAGGCTAGAGTCAGCCTTGTCAAGACTGTTTGCTCACTGGCTGCCAGGGTTCCACCCAGGCCAGGGCCCACCCTTGAAGTCTGGTTATTTGTGGGGCTGACCACTTGAGCCCAGCAGGGCCGGCTCTACCATTTTTGCCGCCCAAACTGCCGAAGGGGAAAAATGGAAAAAAAAAATAGGATTGGACTGCCGCCACCCGAACTGCCGAAGCAGGAAAAAAAATGCTCAGACTGCTGAAGTGCAAAAAAAAAAAAAAAACCTGCCTGGACTCTGCCGCGAATGGACGGAATGCTGCCCCTTAGCATGTGCTGCCCCTTAGAATATGCCACCTCGCTGGTGCCTGGAGCCGGCCCTGCAGCCCAGGCCGCAGCCTGGTAGTGACAGTTGATGCCTGTGGTGGGGTGGCTGCCCCACCCCCATGCGAGAGGGTGCTTGAGTAGGCCAGAGTAGCTGCACAGGCCGGCAGCCAATCAGGGAAGGGCCTACTGAGAGCCAATCAGGGCAGAGATTAGAGCCAGCCAATCAGGGCTAGGCTAGGCTCTATATAAAGGCTGCCCAGAAGAACAGCAGGCAGTCTGTCCCAGACCCTCATGGGGGATGGTCTGTCTCCAGAGCAAGAGACCAGCACCTCAGACAGAGCAGAGCTGAGCAGTACTGCACCTGGCCATGTGGTGGCCGAGACAAATTGCAACCTGTGTTTGAGACAAGGGGCTAGACTTTGGGGATTGTGGTTGGCCACTGAGGCAGGTGCAAGGACTGTTGCTAACACCCCCCAACCCCCGGAAGGGGGTGAGGATGGACTAGTGGACACTGCTGGAGGGGCAGTGGCCTGAAGAAGGACACTGTCAAGCGGGGAGTAATGTGGGTCCAGATGCCAATGGAGGACAAGAGACGGACGGGAACTGCCAGCAGAGGGCGCTCCCCATGGAGCTAATTCCTGGAGCGAGCAGCGGGAAGCGCCATGGTGGTGAGTCCCAACCCGGTCACAATCGCCCAGCCCTATTGTGGACCCCCGGCTACCCTGCAGACTCTGGTCAGGACGAGACTGGGCCAGCCGGATTGGCCTCCCTCTGAGCGGGAGAGCGAGGGACCCCTACAGGGAGCTAGTGGAAGGGGAAATGGAACCCCCTGGCACTCACAGAAACTTGTCCCAGCAAAGCAAGCAATGCTGGCTCTGAAAGAGGCTTAGATAGAAGACCCCTGTCCCTCATGGAGGTAAGAGCCACTTACTCCTTGGGGCATGTGGGTCTCTTGGGGGAGAAATGGCATCCCCGATGAATAGTCAGTCTGGGAGCTTCACCTGTCCCTGGCTTCCAGCTCTGGGACAGAGACGTCTCCATCATCGTACCACCCTGGTTTCGTTCCTAGGAAGGGGCTCTCCAGAGACATCCTCGAACCTGGACTCCTGAGAGCATTTCTGGCAGGAGACTCCAGCCCGTTGGGCATGAAGAGAGCATCAGGTAGTCTTGATCACCTGGCATCTCTGGTCTCCAGCTCCACTTCCCGCAGCAGTGGGGTTTCTGCAGCTCCCTCACCACACCTGGCAGCCTCTGAATGTCAGAGTCACCAGAAAGAACAGGATACTTGTGGCACCTTAGAGACCAGAACAAGCAAACTCCAGCCCCAGCAGTGGGGCCTGTGTATCCTCAGCCCCTCTGGAAACCAGGTCTGAAATGGGGAGCAAGGACCCCAGGCCAAGAACAGTCGGAGTGGGCAGAGCAGGCCTGTAACAGGGTGCTTTCCCCTGGGCTGCACAGCCTGGGGCCTAGCCAAGCTGATTATAGAATGAGCCCTAACTGAGAGGGAAAAGGAGAGGCCAGCCCCTCCCCCTTCCTCTCCCCCTTCTCCTCCCCCTGGAGCGTCACTAAACTATCAAAAATGAATACAGTGGAGTCACATCTTACATGGGGGTTAGGTTCTAAGGTCCGCGCAGGTCAGGGTTCCATTCCCACTCTGAATTTTAGGGGACAGATGTGGGGACCTGCATGAAAGATCCCCTAAGCTTATTTTTACCAGCTTAGGTTAAAAACTTCCCCAAGGCTCAAATTCCTTCCTTGCCTTAGTAGCGCTGCCACCACCAAGTGATTTAAACAGACATTCAGGGAGGGCCACTTGGAGCCCCACCTTCCCCAAATATCCCCCCAAGTCCCTACACCCCCTTTCCTGGGGAGGCATGAGAATAATATCCTCACCAATTGGTACAGGTGAACACAGACCCAAACCCTTGGCTCTTAAGAACAATGAAAAATCAATCGGGTTCTTAAAAGAATTTTTTAATTAAAGAAAAGGTAAAAGAATCACCTCTGTAAAATCAGGATGGTAAGTACTTTACAGAATAACAGAAGACTCAGAAAACACAGACGATTTCCCTTCTAGGCAAAACTTTAAAGCGACAAAACCAGGGATAAGCTGGCAGGAGGCTGAGCAGGACCATCGGCTGGGACTCCAGCTGGCAAGGGGCCTGCAGCCGGAACCCTAGACTGTCAGCATGCTGAGCGGGGCCAGTGGCCGGGACCTCAGACCAGCAGCAGGCTGAGTTGCTCAGCCCGCTGCCAGCCGGGGTCCCAACCGCCAGCTCCGCTCAGCCTCCTCCCGGCCTCGGTGAATGGAACCCCCGGATGGCAGAGGGCTGAGCAGCTCAGCCCGCTACCAATCTGGGGTCCCGGCCGCCAGCCCCACTCAGCCCGCTGACGGTTTGGGGTTCTGTTCACCAAGGCCAGCAGGAGGCTGATCGGGGCTAGCGGCCAAGACCCCGGCTGGCAAGGGGCCGGCAGCCAGAACCCTAGACCATCAGCGGACTGAGCGGGGCCGGCAGCCAGGACTCCGGCTGGCAGCGGGCTGAGCAGGGCAGGCGGGGGGAGCTGGCGGACGGAACCCCAGACCGGCAGCAGGCTGAGTCCACTGCCGGTCTGGGGTTCTGTCTGCTGACTCCTGCCAGCTGGGGTCCCGGCCACCGGCCCTGCTCAGCCCACTGCTGGCAGGGCCGGCTCCAGGCACCAGCATTCCAAGCAGGTGCTTGGGGCAGCAATCTGCAAGGGGTGGCAGTTTTGCCGCTCCAAGCAGCATGCCAAATTGCCACCGCAGACGGCGGGGTCAGTCCATGTGCCATTAGGGGAGTGTAGTGTATACAGTGTACACTGTGTGTACTGTACTTTATGATTATCACTATACGCGATTTTCCTGTTACACGCTGACATTAGAACCTAACCCCCGCGTAAGATATGACTCCACTGTAATGGGGGGAAAAAAATTGGGGCACCACTTTTTGGTGTCCCTAAATCTTGGTGCCCTAGGTGGCCACCTAGTGGTTACAATGGCCCTGGAGGCCAGGGTCCCAAGAAGTTGGAAAGAAAGGAGAAGGTGTCCTCTGACACAAACCCACATGAGGCAGGCAATGTGGAGGTGGCAGGGATGGCCATGGCCTTTGCAGACCCTCCACCAACATACCTGTCGGGTGCTGCAGGGAGGTGAAGGACGAAATGGTTGGCCCAGAGATGAAGCAGACTGAAGTAGGGACAAACACAAGGGTGGAGCTCTCCAACCCTGATGGAAAAGATTTTGGGGGATGCAGCGGCAGTAGCAAAAATGCCTTGCCAGCAGGATTGGGAACCATTAACAACAACTCTCTGAGTATGGTTATCCAGCCAGTTATGCACCCACCTTATAGTAGCCCCATCTAAATTGTATTTGCCTAGTTTATCGATAAGAATATCATGCGAGACCGTGTCAAATGCCCTACTAAAGTCTAGGTATACCACATCCACAGCTTCTCCCTTATCCACAAGACTCGTTATCCTATCAAAGAAAGCTATCAGATTGGTTTGACACGATTTGTTCTTTACAAATCCATGCTGGCTATTCCCTACCACCTTCCAAGTGTTTGCAGAGGATTTCCTTAATTACTTGCTCCATTATCTTCCCTGGCACAGAAGTTAAACTAACTGGTCTGTAGTTTCCTGGGTTATTTTTATTTCCCTTTTTATAGATGGGCACTATATTTGCCCTTTTCCAATCTTCTGGAATCTCTCCCGTCTCCCATGATTTTCCAAAGATAATAGCTAGAGGCTCAGATACCTCCTCTATTAGCTCCTTGAGAATTCTAGGATGCATTTCATCAGGCCCTGGTGACGTGAAGGCATCTAACTTTTCTAAGTGATTTTTAACTTGTTCTTTTTTTATTTTATCTTCTAAACCTACCCCCTTCCCATTAGCATTCACTATGTTAGGCATTCCTTCAGACTGCCCGGTGAAGACCGAAACAAAGAAGTCATTAAGCATCTCTGCCATTTCCAAGTTTCCTGTTACTGTTTCTCCCTTTTCACTGAGCAGTGGGCCTACCCTGTCTTTGGTCTTCCTCTTGCTTCTAATGTATTGATAAAAAGTCTTCTTGTTTCCCTTTATTCCCATTGCTAGTTTGAGCTCATTTTGTGCCTTTGCCTTTCTAATCTTGCCCCTGCATTCCTGTGTTGTTTGCCTAAATTCATCCTTTGTAATCCATCCTAGTTTCCATTTTTTATATGACTCCTTTTTATTTTTTAGATCATGCAAGATCTCGTGGTTAAAGACACATTTGGACTTTTCATTTGGGATGAGCGACCCAGGAAGGAGTGGACTAAAAGACAGTCACCTAGCTGAAGGGCTGAGTTCCCAGGCAAAAAACTGCCCGAGTGCCCTAGCGACTCTCGGCGGAGGTGCTAGCCCAGCAGGAAAGCTGTGACCCCAGGCCTGGCCAGGAAGGGGCACCTATTGGTGAGTGAACTCTGTTACAAGCCTGCTTCCATTATGGAAACAGCCTGGTATTGGAGAGGGGTGGGGATGGCCTATGGGAGAGGATGGCTGGAAGGGGTCCTACAGAAGGGGCAGCAGGGTCCAGTGATGAGAGCAGGGAACAGGTTATACTGCAGCCCTGCCACTGAGTGGGAATGTGATCCTGGCCAGGTCACTCTCCCACCTGGTGCCTCGGTTTTTCTATCTTTGAAATGGGGATCATCCTGTCCCACATTAAGAAAGTGTTTGATCCTCTGCTCTTGCTTCCCAAATCCCTGCCCTCCTTGCCCCATATAGGCCTCTGCCCTATTCCTCAAACTTCTGTGCCCATGTTAGTGCCTGGGTCACACCGCAACTGCAAGGTCTCATGTACAGTCTCCTGCCAGCAAACTGAAACTGCCCCTAGATCCAGAATAGGAATCGCAGTTCCTGTGCACTCCCCTGAATGGAGTATAGCCCATGGGCATGGGGAAGGCCAACACTCACATCCAGGTAGATCCTTAACCTACTCCTCTGTCCCAGGAGCAGGGAGTCCTCTGGTTCTTGCTCTCTTGGTAACT
This sequence comes from Chrysemys picta bellii, assembly GCF_011386835.1. Lineage (NCBI taxonomy): Eukaryota > Metazoa > Chordata > Testudines > Emydidae > Chrysemys > Chrysemys picta. Next base: position 5,466 of record NW_027053659.1, on the reverse strand, counting down.
GGAGCTGCTAAGTTGGGGGTGCGGTGGGCCATTGGGCCACCTGTGGTCAGTGCAGAGTTTAACCAGTTACCAATCCATGAGAGGACCTTATGATGTACCTTATGATTGAACAGTTGATTCAATTGCTTATTCTTTGGGGTTCAGACCCTCTGTTCTCCCCCTGAGGTGACAGAACCCTGATTGTCACATCTGTCTTTCACGCTCTGTCCCAGCCTCCCACACAGATCCTGCAGCCAGCCCAGCTCAGGGAGCAGTGGGGACAGGTGATCTCATCCTGCCAAACCAAGCCACATGGGTCCCATTGAAGCTCAGATAGAAGATCCCATGCACCTCCTGGAGGTAAGAACCGTTCAGTCATCCTGCCACTTGGGGCTCTTGCAACAAACAGGGGGCTCCTGCTACATATCCTGGTTGGGAGCTTTCCCTGTCCCCGGATCCCAGCCCTGGTACAGAGACCTCTTTCTCATCATGATATCCTCCTTTTATTCTCAGAGGATGTGTCCAGGATCCTGGAGACTGTTTCCTGCTGCAGGAGGTTTGAGCGGGAAGAGCTTACTCACTGTCGTGAGCCAGGGGTCTGCAGGGTTCATGGGAGCAGCCAAGCTCCAAACCTCCACCTGGAAGCCTGCTGAAAATTACTTACTTAGGACCCATGAAGTTCAGGCCCACTCCTGAGGTTCTACTGGAGGAGTCCCAGGAAAGCTCATTGGCCCCTGGCCCTGCTTAAGACAGCAGCAGGAACAGGACGCTGACTGAACACCAGGGCTGCTCCCTGTTCTGGACCGTGCGCTGCCTGGTTCTGCTGCCGCTCCCCTGGCTTGATTTCCTGGCATCTGAGTTGTGGTTGGGATCGCAAGTTTGTCTTTTGCTGCTGATCTTCCAGTATCCTGACCCAGCTGACTCTTGACTCCTGTCATGTGAGTGTGGACTTCGGCTCTGACCAGTAGGTCTGGCTGCCCTTGACCCAGCCGTGACATTGACTTTTGTACAATTTCTCCAATGCCCTTTTCTGCTCTCCAGAAAGATATACCAGTACCTTGGCTCCCAAAGTCCTAGTTGCCCGCTCTTCAAGGGCTGAGGGGTAGTGCTTGTATTGCCCCCAGGATCAGTCCCAGCAGTAATTCCACCCACCCTGGCCTCAGCTCAGCTACTTTGTTTACCTGGGGTCAGGGACCACTTTTGAAGGCCTTAACGTGTGGGTGGAGGCAGGAGCAGAGGCTGAAGCTCTAGCAGTTTCCATCAAAGAACACCACCCTGTCTTTCTATGGTCTGGCTAGGGCTCACCATCCATCTTGGAGCTGAACACCAGATGGGAGCTGATAGATTGTCCTTGGTGGGCCATGTTCTTGTGTGTGATAGAGGTGTGTGCCAGAGGGGGCCAGGAGCAGATGCACCACACCTGGCCAGGACTGGGCTAAACAGCCTGTAAAGATAGGTGAGTCAAACCATGGCCACAATACAGACACCCTGGGCATCCATGGGGACTGAATCTGGGCCCTTCACTACCAAGAGCACAACTCATTCCAACTTGAGTCATGACAGTGGTGACCTCTGCCAGCCCCTCTGAGGTGGGTCAGTATTATCCCTGTTCGCTGGGGCAAAGGGATAGAAAGCAACTGGCTGCAAGGTCACACAACGTCACTAACAGAGGCAGGAAGGAAGCGTGGGACTGATACCAGTCCAGCTCCAACCACTAGACTCCACCCACCTCCAAAGTCAGAGAACCCAGGAGCCCTGACTCTGACAGCGAGGCCTTAAATGACAAGACCAACCTCCCTCCCACTCAGGAAGCCATAGAAGGGACCATCTGCTGAGCTCCCCTTTGCAATGCCACTGTCAGAGACCATTGCTAGCGGGTGCCAAGTGACTGAGCAGGAAACTGCTTGAGAACTTCCTAGAGACTCGCAGGTGTTTGACTGTGACTCTCTGGGAGCCGTGGGAAGAGACTTTCCTGCTCTAACAAAGGATTTCTGGTCTCCTAGACAGTCAGCCAGTGAAGCCCATTTTCAGAATGTGGAAGATCCCTTTGGCGATGGTTGGAGGATTCACCATGTAGGTGGCAGCAACTGCAGTGCCTGGGGTCCCCATGGGACAAGTCTCCACTCCTGACACTCCAGGCTAATCTCCCACTGCTCTCCGTGGGGCTTTGCTTTAGCTGCTGGGCCTGTGTGCCTAGACGGAGCACTCAAGTATTTCCATCAGCCTGCTCAATGGCAAATGCAGCCACCCGAAGAAGTGAAGAAGAATGGAAGTGAAAGAGTAAAGCTGGACCATCCGCTGAGCTGCTGCAATCAAGTGAGCAGAGCGGGGAAGAGAAGAGGGAGAACTCGAAGGTGGCTGGCGGCAGTAGTGAGGAGAAGCATTTTTGGAGCCAGGAGAGTAGAAATAAATAGTTAATGACAAATACTGCAGGCTTTTTGTGTGGTGAAGGGTTGAAAAGGGGTCTCTTTACTATCACACTAAACTTTAAAATAGCTGTGTATGATGAAAGGGCAGGTGTGATGGGTTGGATCACAGAACCCCCCTTGGGAGCTGCCACCCAATGTGCAAAGACTACCCCTGCTCCTGTTTTCCCTGCCAGCTCAGGACTCCAGCCCTCTGTTTTGCTGAGCCAGACACTCCCGTCTGCTCCAACACAGACCCAGGGTCTGAATTGCTTGCCCCAACGCTGCAGGTTTACCTGAAAACAGCTCACAGAAGTGTGCTTGTCTTTAGCACTCAGATGCCCAACTCCCAATGGGGTCTAACCCCAAATAAATCCGTTTTACCCTGTATAAAGCTTATGCAGGGCAAACTCATAAATTGTTCGCCCTCTAACACAGAGCAAGAGATGCACAGTCATTGGCTTCCCCAGGTATTAATACATACATTGAGTTAATTAATAAGTAAAGTGATTTTATTAAATACAGAAAGTAGGATCTAAGTGGTTCCAAGTAGTAACAGACAGAACCAAGTAAGTCACCAAGCAAAATAAAATAAAATGTGCAAATCTATATCTAATCAAACTAAATACAGATAATCTCACCCTTAGAAAAGCTTCAGTGACTTTTTTTTCCTCAAACTGGACACCTTCCAGGCCTGGGCACAATTCTTTCCTTGGTACAGCTCTTGTTCCAGCTTAGGTGGTAGCTAGGGGATTCTTCATGATGGCTCCTCTCCCTCTTTGTTCTGTTCCACCCCTTTAATTAACTCTGAGGGCCTATTGTAATTATGTAAAGTGTGGGCCATTAATGGTGGTTTGACTCCATTAACCAGGACCATTTTCTGCAGAGGACTGTTTTACCTGCAAGACTTCATTATCCACCTGCCAGCACATACATATACAGGAAGCAGTAGTGAGCTCTTGTCCTTCTTTTCTGGACTAGCCCCCAGAAAAAGGACACAATACATGTGGCCAAGGAAATAGAGAGGCAGTGTTCCATGTTAATATGGCTCTTTGGGGGGGGGGGGGGGCGGAGCTCAGCAGGTTACTCTGGACTAGGTAGGAGCCACATGTCTCCAAACCTGCACATCCCGAGGCTCCAGAGACCTCTCTCCAGATCCCAGAGCTTCCTCAGTCCTAAAGAACCAGATAGAATCTGGCCTCTCTCCCCCACCCTCAGCAGTCCAGAAAAAGTGATTTGTAGACATGTTCTGTGTCCTCTCCTGCCACACTCACCTGTTGGTGACTAATGCAGTCAGAGTCCAGGCTCGGTGTCATGCATTCCTCTGGGCTGTGACAAGCTGTGATGTTATTGATATAATCTGGGACCATATAGAACATGGTTGCAACCAAAGTCTGGTAGTGGCACCTAAACTTGTATAAAGGGGGTCAAATGAGGTGTCTAAGACAAGGTTATGGTTTGCTGGTTATGATTATGCTGTCTATATATGTGTATCAGTTTTGTAGTTGAAGTTATGAATATTGGCTCTGTCTGTATTTCAAACTCATGCTATGCTTCTGGAGAACATCCCAGACAAGTTGGTGTTAGTTCTGCCTAGCCTGCTTGATGGCCCATTAAGGACCATCAGCTATACAATTGACCCATGGAGAGAAGGCAAACACGCCTTATAACTCAGCAAAGTATGCAGGAACTTGCCCATGTGACTCCAGACTCCATTTTGCTGTAATTTTCCACAGTAAAAACAAAGAGGTGTTCTTACACCTGAAAGAGACTATAAAAAGCCTGATGCCTCATCTCCATTTTGTCTTCAATCCTGCTTCATACCTCTGGAGGGACTTTGCTACAAACAGAAGCTCTATACAAAGGACTGAGGACCCATCCCAGGTGGGGGTGCATTCCAGAGACTTGATTTGAACCTGCAGTTTATTCTATCACTGCTACAAGCCCGAAACAAGAACTTTGCAATTACTGTATGTAATTGATTCCATTTAACCAATTCTAGCTCTCATCTATAGCTTTTTCCTTTTATGAATAAACCTTTAGATTTTTAGATTCTAAAGGATTGGCAACAGCGGGATTTGTGGGGAAGATCTGATTTGTATATTGACCTGGGTCTGGGGCTTGGTCCTTTGGGACCGAGAGAACCTTTTTTCTTTTACTGGGGTATTGGTTTTCATAACCATTTGTCCCCATAATGAGTGGCACTGGTGGTGATACTGGGAAACTGGAGCGTCTAAGGAAATTGCTTGTGAGACTTGTGGTTAGCTAGAGGGGTGAGACTGAAGTCCTCTTAGTCTGGCTGGTTTGGTTTGCCTTAGAGGTTGGAAAACCCCAGCCTTCGGCTGTAACTGCCCTGTTTTAGCAATTTGTCCTGAGTTGGCACTCTCAGTTGGGTCCCGCCAAAACCACATTGTCACACAAGCAGGAGGATGTGAGCTGCAATGGATCCTCCTGTGCATGGGCTGAGTGGGCAACCTCTCTCCTGCCATCTCTGGTTTCCAGCCCACACGCACTAAGGAGGAGGTGATGGACTTACCCCAAAGGTGGGGATGGGAAGAAGCAGAATAGCCTTGCTCTTTCTGTCTGTTTTGCTCATTGATGTATTGGAGTAAACACTCCCCTTAACTCTATTCTCAGACAAACATGAGTATTAACTGTTTGCTACTGATGGGTCTAGAAAGCATGTGTGGAGTGTAAGATGCCATTTCTGGGGGATTGTTCCCAAGATCCAATACTTTGTGTTCAAACATCTCCCAGCTCCCTTGGTGAAAATAAGACCAAGGTTTCCTGGCAATATACAGGAAGAAAGTAGCTTTTTACCCCAGGTGGGACTTGAACCCATGATCTCTGGCTTAGGAAGTCAATGCCTTAGCGATTAGGCCACTAGGGCACTGAAGTACAACACAAATCGGGCTCCGCGCCTAAGAGGGCCCCACGCCCAGTGGCAGGGCTGCCAGAGTGGAGGCAAGTGGCCGAGAATCCCTTCCCTGGCTAGAGGCTCCTTTTTAAATTTTACTCACCCGGCAGCGCTCTGGGTCTTCAGCAGCACTTCGGCAGCAGGTCCTTCAGTGCCACCAAAGAC
>NW_027053658.1:0-25000 GCF_011386835.1 Chrysemys picta bellii | reverse complement strand
AGGTGCAGAAGGACAAGGAAAAATGTGACACCCTGTCCCAGACCCTGAGCTATTTCTGTGGTACAGGGGTCCCTTCACGAACACAGCAGCCATCTCCATACAGCAGCTAACAAAAAAAAAAGCTTCCATGATCCTTAAATCCTGACCCTGTCCCTCTTCCATCCTGCACTGTCCTTTATTACACAAAGGCCTTGTCTACACTGACGTCAGCACGTAGGGTGCGTGTAGCTCCACGTGAAAGGCTGTGGTAGGGAGGGCAGCCAGGCTCAGCTCGGGGAGCTGCCGGTGCCATTCCGCACTGCCTCCCCCCACCAGAGCCTTTCCCCACTGGAATCTTTCACTGCCGTGGGGAAAGGCTCTGGCAGCGGGGAAGGGGCAGGACTCTACCCTACTAAATATAGCAGCGTAGACACGGGAGGCCCTGCATGGGCATGTAGAGTGCATAGCCATAGGGTTCAAGCGTCCCTTTACTTGCCTTAGCCAGGCCTCACCATCTACACTGCTGTTACACCCGTGCTAGCAGGGTCGAAATAGCCCCAAGTGTAGACCTACCCAAAGCAACCACCTCTGTTCCTGGAGTCCTAATTGGCTGCGCTTGAAGAGGCTTGGGGATTGCAAAGGAAGGCAGGGTCCAAGTTAACACCCTAGCCCAGCAGCAGCCCCTCTGGTGGGAATTCGTCCTGGGCTCACTGCAAGGAAACAGTTCCCCCTTAGTTAGGACTTTGTATTGTTCTTCCAAAAAAGTAAGGCAGAAACTAGTCATGTAAGCCACTCCCCACAGGGTGGCGCTGATGCTCTGCCTCCCCTACGTTTTTCTCCTCTTAGGTCCCTTTGCAGCGGGTCAGATTATGTCCGGTCTCTGTGCCCACTGATGCAGTCTGAGTAGCAGGAGCCCTTCAGCCCCACGGTGACATGGGCTCTTATGTGTTTGAATGATTAATCCTTCCTCTTCCTATTCCAGGCCAGAAGGGCTGAGGTGCTGTTTCCCAAGGAGCTGTTCCAGGACTAGCGAGGTAAGCACAGACACGGGCCGTGCACTACAGCTCTAGGTACACCAAGGAGCGCCGCCAGCGTTTTTGCCGCCCTAGGTGGCGGAAGGTCCCGCCCCCGAAATGCCGCCCCCGACAGGCGGCAGAAGGTCCCGCCCCCGAAATACCGATGACAACGGGGGCAGCCGAAGATCCGGCCGCCGCGGTCGCCGCCCCCCAAATGTTAGCGCCCAAGGCAACCGCCTAGATTGCCTAATGGGTTGTGCCGGCCCTGGGTACACCCCTGTAACCCTAGAGGGGCAGGAAACGTGGTCCTTTCAGGTGGAAACAATGGTCATTTTAATATGAGTGTAGAGTGTTTAGATGCAAGCTGGATGGCTAGAAACAGAGAGTTTGGAAGATCAATATGTAGCTGAAGATCATTGTTTTTACGGTGTTTTCCCCCTCTCATAGGAGCCTTTCCAAGCGTCACAGAAGGACGGGCCAGAGTTAACATGGCATCGAGTTGTTTGTTGCATAATAAAGCTTCTGCTGATTTCCAAGTGTGTGCGGACAACTTTCCCCACTGTGCACTAGGCCGCGTGTAGCCATGTGACTGAGATGTCGCCTTCTCTTTTCTGGGCACTGCACCTTTAATAGTAGAGGAATCTTGCTGGCTGCCAACATCCTGGCTAGGGTTGCCAGGTGTCCGGTTTTCGACCGGAACACCCGCTCAAAAAGGGACCCTGGCGGCTCCGGTCAGCACTGCTGACTGGGCTGTCAAAAGTCCGGTTGGCGTGGGGCTGGCAGGCTCCCTACCTGGCTCCACGTGTCTCCTCGCAAGCAGCGACATGTCCCTCGGCTCCTAGATGGAGGGACGGCCGCAGCCCCATGCACAGCTCCCACCCCGAGCGCTGGCTCCGCATCTCCCATTGCCTGGGTGCCGCGGCCAATGGGAGCTGCAGGGGTGGCACCTGAGGGTGGAGACAGCGTGCAGAGCTGCCTGACTGCGCCTCCGCCTAGGAGCCAAGGGACATGTCGCCCTTTCCCTGGAGCCGCCTGAGGTAAACACCACCCGGAGCCCGCACTCCAAAACCCCTCCTGCACCCCAACCCCCTGACCCAGCTCTGAGCCCCCTCCTGCACCCAAGCTTGGGGATTGGTCCTGCTTTGAGCAGGGGGTTGGACTAGATGGCTTCCTGAGGTCTCTTCCAGCCCTGATATTCTATGACTCTATGATTCCCTCCCAGAGTCTGCACCCCCCCCAACACCCCAACACCCTACCCCAGCCCTGAGCCTCCCCTGCACCCCAAGCCCCTCATCCCTGGCCCCACTCCAGAGCCCGCACCCCCAGCTGGAGCCCTCCCCCCTCCCACTCCCCAACCACCTGCCCCAGCCCGGTGAAAATGAGGGAGTGGAGTGAGGGTGGGGGAGAGCGAGCGACAGAGGCCGGGGGGAATGGAGTGAGCGGGGGTGGGGCCTCGGAGACGGGGCGGGGCAGGGCCTTGGTGATGGGGTGGCAATGGAAGTGGCCTTGGAGAAGGGTTAGGGCAGGGCTGTTCGGTTTTCTGTGATTAGAAAGTCAGCAGCCCTAATGCTGACTTTCGGGGGCAGGGGGCAATGCCGGGGGGCCTGCTGTAGTCTGATCAATGGCTGGAGTTCCAAGTGGTGCCTGTTGGCTCACAGTGGAGCAAGTTCAGCCTTTCCTTTCGAAAACTCAGCCGGGCATTTTGAAGGAGAATCTCAGCTTTCTTCTTCCTTTCTTTCAAGTGAGTCGCTCTGGATTTTATGGCTGTGGGTAAATACTTGAAAATGTGAACTCCAAAGGCTCAAAAACCAGAGAGCAAATCATTTATTGATTTATTAACCTCATGATTTGGGGGGACATGACATGATTTTTGAACATGGGGTGTTGGCCCTACTGCCTCTGTGTCTAACCCTTGGCAGGGGGAAAGGTACTTCCTCCTCGTGGGTTGCCAATTTATGTTGGACGTATTCCTGAAAGTTTCATAACATGACATAATCCTTAATTAAAGATTAATCTTGAATTCATGGAGACACCAAGCCAATCCTGGAGGCTTGGCGACCCTACCTGCAGCACAAGCCGCCTTCTCTCAAGAAAAAACATCTACAAGCAACGTCCCCCAGCTCTGCCCACTCTCTGTTTTCTTGCTCCATTTTATCATTCTGTCTTCATCACAAATCACCCTTTCCCCTGCCCTGTGGGTCATTCTATCTGTTCCTCTTCCTTGCCTGTCTCTCTCCCTCCATCTTTGTTCCTCGTTCTCTGGTCCCACCTGTTTCCTCCCTCCCTTGTTCTCTACCTCATCTTCTGCTTTGCCCACCCTTGATTCATCTCCTACCTAGAAATTTAGCCAGGAGAGTGGGGGTAACCCCCCAATTCTGGCAAAAAGTGGTGTGGGATCTTCAGCAACGACCCCTGATTGGGATCTCAGTTTTACTGCTCCTCCGGCAGGTGGTCCAGCAGCAGAGCGCCCCCTAGCCCCACTGGCTCAGTATTGACACAAGGGACCTCCAGCTCCTGCATTCCAAGCAGTGCAGGCTGGAAGATTCATAGTTGGCCAAGGGGCATCAGACCAAATCTGAGTGACATTTGATGAGGAGGTAAACAATCATGAGTTAAAAGGTCTTGCAAAAACAAATCCTCAGGTGCCCGCAGATGCTCCTACACATTGGCATTCTCTGACATCACGGCCTGCTCCTGTTCCTCCTCCTGGTCATGTGTAGATAAAAGCCTGAAACACTTGGAGAGCTTTAATTTTCTCTGCCCCATGCAGAGGTAACAGGATAAATGATCCACACCTCTGCTTACTTCTCTGTGGGGAAAACACACCTGTTCTGCATTGCTCGAGCCACAGGGTGACTCATGGGAATGCAAACGTTCTCACTGGCCTCCCGAGAGCCACATCAAACACGGAGCCGTGGCAGGAAACAAATCTACCAGACTGTAGGCCACGGCAAGTTCGGCTCTGGACTGTATTTCACCTGCAAACTGTTAACAATACAGGCAGCTCCAGAGGGAGTGCCACCAAAACACCCTGGTTCAGTTTTGTGTTGACAAGAGCAGCTAAGGACACGGACACGTTTGCTAGCTGAAATGGTGGCACTTCCAAAGGTTACTTAGTCTTTTGTGATTTACCCATTTAACCACTGAGTCTTACTCACAGGATGATGTAATGATCATTTAAAAGGGGTGACCCTTCTCTAGAGTTATTAATAGACTGTTTCTAAATTGCACCTAATACAGGAAGGGAGGGAGGCGTTTCATGGCTCACCGTGAGATACTTTCTTCCCTTGTTCCTTCTAAAGAAGTCCAGAGTTTTCCACGGTGCTGGTCACAACTCACCGATTGTTCTTTTGGTGGAACGGGCAGAACATCAGGAGATGTGAGTTCCAGTCCCGGCTCTGCCTGCGTGACCTATGGCACGACTTCTCAGCGCCTCCATTTCCACATGTGTAAAATGGGTGTAAGGACCAATGGGGGACTATTTCCATTGCTTTGTCCTGTAGATTTGTGACTCAAGCAATATGGCTTCCACCACTTCCTTTGAGAGACTCAGTCTACAGTCAAGAGAAGGATGGGGTAGCGGTCTAAGCATAGGACCGAGAGTCAGAAACACCTGGCACTAGGTGATGCTTTCAGAAGAGCCCAAGGTTAAGGCTGTGTTGTTTGACATTAAAGAAGCCAAGGCACTTCTGGTATGAGAAATGGTTTGTCCTGGTATAACTGGCCAAAACTACATCCTTGTTTCACTTCCCCACCCTATAGTCCAGTTTTTCCCAGACATGTCCGGTTTTTTGGTAATCAAACCCCCATCCGGGGGGAATTGCCAAAAAGCCAAACATGTCCGTGAAAAATACCACCGGCCAGGCACTTCCCCTCCCGCGGCTGCTGTGCTCCCTACCTTGACTCTTCTGCTCTGTTTAGAGCCGAGCTGCCCAAGCGCTACAGGCTTCGGGCAGCCCCCATGCCTCTGGACCCTGCACCGCCAGCCGGGCACTTCCCCTCCCAGGCTCCAAGGGCACAGGGTCTGGAGGCATGGGGGCTGCCCGAATCCCGAACGCCATTGGCTTCACGGTTTGCCGGGCAGCCTCCAGACCCTGCGCCCCAGGCTGGGCGCTTCCCCTCCCGGGCTCCAGCTGCGCTGGGGAAGCGCCGGCCAAGGGCCCAGGGTCTGGGGGATGCCCGGCAAACCGTGAAGCCGGTAGCGCTCGGGCAGCCCTTTTCGCGTGGCTGGGAGGGAGGAGGGGGAATGCGGGGTGCTCAGGGGATGGGGCGGAGTTAGGGCAGGGACTTTGAGGAAGGGGCAGGGAATGGGAGTTAGGGCGGGAATGGGCGGAGTTGGGGCGGGGGCAGGGTGGGAAAGGGGCGGGGCCAGGGCCCCCTGGAGTGTCTTTTTTTATTTTTTAAATATGGTAACCCTAAATAATAACACCTGCTGACCCTCCACCCCAGAGGTGGCTGCATTCAGTGCTGCCGTCTGCATAGCAAAGGATCGATCAGGGTGAAAGACTTTCTGTAATCCTCAGTTGTTGATTGTTACCTGGGGTTCTTTCAACCCAAAGCTCTTGGTAACTTTTACTCTGTGCGAGGCGGTGTCAGGAAATAAATCAGGGGAGACACGGCTGTCTGACCGATAGACGGCTGGCACAAACAGGACAGCAGAAGAGTGCTTTCACTTAAAGCTAAACTTGACTTAGTCTCAAGCACTTACACACGTCCACAACAGGTCAGTAGAACACCCTCAACCCTCGCTAATTACCGAAGCGGAGTGTGGCTTTCAAGTGGCCCAGTGGCAGCCCGTCTGCCGGTGGGGACTGCAAGACGGATCCAGAGGGAGAGTCCAGAAGAGTCCAACTACCTCAAACTTTTCCACTTTATTTATACATTAGTAATAGAATGACATGTCCCTTAAAGAAAACTTGTCAAGCAAGCAGTTCCAATGGGCAAGCAAAAGGCTTCCTTGATTATTGATTAACCAGGTTTGGGTTTTTCCCAGGAGCGGCGCCAGGGTTTTTGGTGCCCTAGGCGGGGGTCCTTCTGCGCTCCCGGTCGTCGTCGGCAATTCTGCGGTGGGGGGTCCTTCCACGCTCCCGGTCTTTGGGGCACTTCGGCAGCGGGTCCCGGAGCGAGTGAAGGACCCGCCACAGAATTGCCACCAAAGACCCGAAGTGCGGAAGAACCCCCCGCCGCCGAATTGCCGCCAATCACGGCAAAATGCTGCCCCCGCAAATCCTGGCGCCCTAGGCGACTGCCTGGGTCACCTAAATGGAAGTGCCGGCCCTGGTTTTTCCCAGAGTTTGCAGCCGTGAGACCGTGTTAGACACATTCCTGAGGGCACATCCTGCTCTTCTCAGATCCATGTATCAGCAACTTCAACACAATTTTTATCAGGAAGGATGCGGGGTCAAGCTGCCCTTTCTGTGGCACCCAAAACCCCTCCCCTCCTGCCTTGGGTAAGCTGAGGCTGCGACATGGCCCATTTACAGCCTGCTGATTTGGCTGCTTTTAGCAATAGCCATAGTGGTTTCAGGCACTTTAGTGGTTTGTTGACATCTCCCCGTACAGTTGTGTCTTTCTGCAAGTCATGCAAAAAAAAAAAAAAAACACATTTTGAAATTCCAAGCAAAATATAGAATAAAACATGGAATTCAGTCAACTCCAATGAAGTCATTTTAAATTTGATTGCTCAGCACAACTTAGCATCTTCCCTCTGTGACAGAACATACCCCTGTGTCTACACCCTATACACTATCATAATAATCTTGGTTCAAAATATGCCCTGTAAAGTATCATTTGAAAACTCAGAATTTGCTGGTCAGTATTGTCCTGGTCAAATATGTGTGGTGACTTTGTATGTGAAGTTATAAGATTCCCCGGTGTGATGTTATTAACACATGTTCCAAACCCCACAGTCCTGCCGAGGCAGAAGTCAGGTCTGAAACTCCACAACATGAAGCAAAAGGAAGCAAAACTTAACAGTGACATCTACTTCCTGAGCAAATGCATTAAACAAAACATCATCCCCCGAGGTCTCACCATCTATAATGCGCTGACCAGCTTAACCAGTCTGTTACACCTCACATTTTGCTGTGATGCTGGGAGTTCCTTTTACAGATCTGAAGAAGAGCTCTGTGTAGGGTGACCAGATATCCCGATTTTATAGGGACAGTCACGGTATTTGGAGCTTTATCTTATATAGGCACCTATTACCTGCCCACCCACCCACCAACGTCCTGATCATTCACACTTGCTTTCCGGTCACCCTAGCTCTCTGTGGCTCAAAAGCTTGTCTCCCTCACAAACAGAAGTTAGTCCAATAAAAGATATGACTCACCCACTGTGTCTCTCTAAACAAAGGAAGGAATGTGTATGCCTTAATTTGCATTTAAGCAGTAAATAGAGTTGTTAAGCAAAGAGAGAAAACAAAGGAAGTTCAAACAGGTGAAAAAAAACAGCAGGGAACATCCTTCCACATCGACTCTTTTTTCTCCTGGGGCTCAACTGGAAATGTGTTTCAAGAGGGGAACTGAAACTACAAAAAGGAGGGACAGACACCCACCCACCCCAATCTCTCCCTGCTCATCTCATTCTCTGCACCTGAGAAGACAAGAGGAAACAGCCTTTGGACTCTGGGGGAGGGGGCCTGACCTATAGTAACCTTGCTGGAAACATGTGGTGAGAAAGTTTCCTTCAAAACTGTTAGTTTCTTAAATAGATACTGGTAAGTATTTTATCTTTATTTTTCTTGTAACCATCTCTGACTTGTCTGTCTCATTACTTGTACTCAAAATCTCTCTCTTTGTAGTTAATAAACCTGTTTTACCTAATCCAGTGTGTTTAATTTGGAGTGTCTGGATGCTCTATTTAAAATAGTAAAGTGGCATATTATTCCCTTACAGGAATAAGGGACTTAATATATTTGTACTGTCCAGGAGAGGGCTGGGCAGTACAGGACATACATTTCTGGGGGGAGATCCAGGACTGGGGTAGTGGGGGGTGTAGTATAACCGAGGCTGCTGAGAGAGGGGGTACCTGTCAGGCTGCAGTTACACACAGACACTCAGGGTGTGACCTGCAGGCTGGAAGGCTGGGAGCTACCATAGCAAGGCATTGTAAGGCAGCCAAGGTTGCAGGGCAGCAGTGACACAGCCCCCCACTAGTCTGGGTTGTACCCCTGGAATGTCACAACCTCACTCTGTTATCTACTGTACTGACCTGGATGAGAGGTGGGGCACTGACCTCGGAGCCAGGAGACTTTCGTTCTGTTGTGGCCCTGGCACAGATCTGCTGGGTGACTTTGGGCAAGTCAGTTCAGCGCTGCGTGCCTCAGTTTCCCCTCTTGTCCTTTGCCTATTTACATGGTAAGGTCGTTGGGGCAGAGACTGGCTCTCACTGTGCACAGTGCCTAGCACAACAGGGTCCCAGTCATGGTGGGGACGCAGGGGTGGGCAAGCAGAGGAGCTTTGGACTGCTGTGCCACTTGGGCTATTTCCCCCCCTCTCTACTGAGTGGCCAGAAGGATGCCAAAAATGTTTGCTGCCCTGGCCAGCAGAATAGCTAGGACTGCCCTTGTTGGGACTGCTAGATGCTATCGTAATATCGATAACAATAAAGTTGAAAAGGGGCATGTTCTCACGCTGCCTTTCCAAACAAACCACCAGAAGCAACGCAGCAGAGCTGCATATTTTATATGGAGGCACCGGGTTGTTCACCCTGGGCCAGATCCTTAGTTGGTGCAAATCAGCATGGCTCTGCTGAAGTCAGTGGAGCTATGGGATTTACACCTGTTGAGAAGCTGGTGAAATCTGAATATGAACACACAGCTGATGTCGAAGGCCCAAGCTTTTCCTTCCCTGTAACAACAGGGTGACCACTAGAATGTGGATTGTCCTGGGTAAGGAAGATGCAGTGGGTGGCAAACTACCAATCTCGAGTCTTTACCGTCACAGATTCCAGATCTCAAAATCTTGGGGTTTGGGTCTCAGGGTTTGGTTTGGTTTTATGGGGAGAGTGTGGGGTGGGGTTTGTTGGCTGGGAACAATATGCAAAGGTTGCTCTTGGGTTTTAAAAGAAAGAGGACAACCCTTTCGCACCCCCTAGCCACTGGTTATGGAGCGACGCTGCAGTATTTGAGTGCATTCTCTGAACAACCAAGTTCAGAAATCATGGTTGTTGCTATGAAGGGTATTGTATGCCCCAGAACTTTGTTAATCAGAGATCAGGTTGCCCTGTGGTATCTCGTGCCCTTCCAAAATGTGGAGTGGTTAAAAGTAAACTTCTGAAAGCCAGGAAATAGGAAGTTAAGATGCATTCCACCTCCACAATGCAACCTTAGCTCAGTCCTCTTTGAGCAATGCCCCAGCACTCCAGTAACGCACATACTGGAGTCTCCACTTCCAGACGCTGTAGAATACTTGGGCATTCAGCACCATGGGCACTGTAGGACAAAGTCTAACACCTTCTCTTCGCAAAGGCAGAGCTCGGGCTTAGGTCAGGTGTCACACACAGAAGCTACCTACACTCAACCCCAAGCCTACTCCACACAAACACCCCAGCCTTGCTAAATGCCACCACCCTGTGACATGGTCATATAAACCCTGCAGTAGCATGGAAGGGGTTAAGGAGCTGATTTGGGCTGGAGTGGTCCTGCCCTGCCATACTGGCAAATCATGCCAGGACTGGAGGAGGAGTTAAAAGGAGGGAACTCCGCTGAGATGGGGGTAACATTGTGGAGCTTCTCCAGCCCTGGAGAAGGCGGGTGCAGAACCCCTGAGCTGAAGGGGGGGAAAGGACTGAGACGTGCACGGGAATCCCCGGGGGGCTCTGAAGTGGACAGTGGTACTCAGATGGCCCCCTCTGAAGTAAGAGAGGCCCATAACCTGGAGGGAGCTGCTTACAGGTTTTTCTTTACTTTTGCTTAGCCCTGCTTGCTGACTGTGGGCTGTTCTGTGATTTCAGCTGGGACCCTGAGAGGGGATGAGAAAGCTGAGAGGCCTCAGCTGGAGAATTAAGCACCGGCCTGATAGAAAGACACCCTGCAACACCTGCAGGGATGAGAGATTCATTGGACTCGTGTGCACGCTTCCCATGTTGCCCAAAGGGGGCGCTCTACCACAAATGATTCATGACACACCTCTTCACCTTGCCCTGGGGATTCCTTCTGAAGCATTGCCTTCGCCTACCCCTCACTAAGCCCCGGAGACCACCGTCATGTCTGCCACCAGGCTGCTGACAATCCCCATGGCAAGAAGATACCCTGGTAGATCTCTACATACACAACCTACAGAATGAGGCATACTTGATCTTTCAAGGTACACATGCACCTCTCAGTCGCAGTCACATCTGTGTTCAGCTGCTCCAAGTAATCCCTCCACCATTCAGCACAGCTACTCTTCACACGGCCAACATAGCCGGAGTGCATGCAAACAAATGCTAGAATTCCAATCTGTAGAACACCACAAACCACGGCATGTTCTCTTAGTCCTTCCTCATTTCTACATGTAGTAGAGTCATAGATTTTATGTCAGGGATCTTCTGTATATCGCAGGCCAAAGAATTTCACCCAGGTTCTCCCATATTGAGCCTAAAAACTTATTATGATTAAAGCATCTTCCAGAAAGGCATCTGGTCTTGATTTGAAGACATCAAGAGAGACAAGAATCCACCACTTCCCTTGATAGTTTAAGTTTTGAATCCCTCTTACTGAACCATTCCCAGTGGCTATTGCGAGCTCCAGGGGGCAGAGTTAAGGTTACATTGCAAGGGTGGCATACACCTTAACTTTGTATTTCCTGGTTTTCAGACGTTTTTAAGTTTACTCACTCTCCACATTTTGGAAGGGCACAAGCCACCACTGCGCAACCTGAGCTCTGCACAAACAAAATTTGAGGGCATTTTCTATGGCTGCAGCTGGAGTTGAATGGCTACAGCATGTCTCCTTGAGTCGCCCAGTTACTATGACAACAGAGTTCCTGGAAACCCTCTTGCTGCACATGTACATTTGACTCCGTTTGGTTCACACCGACCGAGAGTGACAAACTTTACCCTTAATAACTTTTTCACTATGGCTTCTCCAAGGGAACTGTGGGGGACCATGCAGTAGTTGAAGTACACCCTGAATGACTGAGATCAATGTGGGAAGGATCAAAGCCGTAGCTAGAGCCCCAGGTGTGTGCAAAACACAAAACAAAATGTTTAAGAATTAGATGATTTTGTAAAATGCTGTTTTGTTGCAGGGGCTGCACCTCAGGAACACCTTGCTCAAATGACCCCAAATTTGGATCACTAACCCTAGCCAGCACCCGAATGAGGCATGGCAAATTTCAAGACACTCCACTTCAGCATGTGGCTTGTAGAGCACTTAGAATAGTCCACCTTTAAGAAGGTAGCAAACCTCAACCTTAACTGCAACAGAGCTGGTACTCTGCTATAGTATGGTAGGGATGAGGAGGATTGGAATGGAAGTGTGAATCATAGAGACTAACTCATTTATTTGAGCATAAGCTTTCGTGGGCTACAGCCCACTTCTTCGGATGCATAAAATGGAACATATATTGAGGAGATACATAAACACATACAGAGAGCATGAACAGGTGGGAGTTGTCTTACCAACTCTGAGAGGCCAATTAAGTAAGAGAAAAAAAACTTTTGAAGTGATAATCAAGATAGCCCAGTACAGACAGTTTGATAAGAAGTGTGAGAATAATTAGATTCAATGATGGATTCAACATTGAATCTATCTCCCCATGTAAGTGTTCTCACACTTCTTATCAAACTTCTTATCAAACTGTCTATACTGGGCTATCTTGATTATCACTTCAAAATTTTTTTTTCTCTTACTTAATTGGCCTTTTCATCATTTGAAAGCTCATAATTTGCTGAACATTATTGTCCTGGTGAATATGTATGGCAACATTGTATGTAAAGTTATAAAGATTCTACTGTATGACTTTACTGAGACATGCTCCAAGTTTAGAAAAGCAGGCACAAGCCAGTTCCTCAGAGACAAAAGGCAAACTGATGCCTCAGCCAGGTATCAGCATAATCAAATGGACTATCACCTGGGTAAGTGTCCATTTTGTGGCAGGAAGAAGGATGTGAGCAAGAAATTTACATCTTGGCAATGGAACAGCTGGAGATTCCCATGCAAACAGGCTGTCTGCCACCAGAACCCCAACTGGAGATGATTCTCAGAGGAGGAAGAGGCATAAAAATGAGGAACGAAGGCCCCAAATCACCCCTCTCCTCCCTTTCTCTCTACCCATGACACCCATGACTAATGAAAAAGAAAAGGAATGGAACAATGGATTGGGGGAGGGGTCCAACACTGCAAAAGAACATGTGGTCAGAGACTTTTGTTTTGAATTCACTTTGCCTGTTAAGTTAGGTATTTGTTCGTGTTTTATCTTTTATTTATTTGTAACCAATTCTGATTTTTTATGTCTCATTACTTGTAATCACTTAAAATATTTCTTTCTGTAGTTATTAACATTATTTTATCTAAACATGTGTGTGTTTGAAGTATGTGGGAAGCTCCATTTGAGATACCAAGGTATGTGCATATTGTTTTCTAGTGATGAAATGATGGATTTTCTATGAGCTTGTTCAGGAAGATACTGGACAATACAAGCAGCACATTTCTGAGGACAAATTTAGGACTGGGAATGTTTTGGTGTCACTCTGAAATATAATTCAGGAGTGGCTGGCTAAAAGTGCTCATATAACTCAGCTAGAATAATTTACATGCTAGAGGCTGGGTGTGAGAAGGTCAGGAGTGGTTGTTCTCACAGCAAAGCAGTATAAATGGCACCCCAGGTTGTAGAATTGAGGGGACATCACTGTCCATCAGTCCAGATTGTACCCTGGGGAATGTCACAGCAATGACTATCATAGGATGAATGAAGGTAGGAGTTGACATCTGTGATGAATGAGAAATGATACATAGGGTGAGGATAGGCCTTGAAAGTGAAGACAAGTAGCTTATGTTTGATAGGCAAGGAGGAGCTTGTTGAGGGTGACGGGGCACTTCCTTAAAAGTCTTCTACAGACAATCCCAAAGAAAACTATAGCAGCCTTAACCTGCATGCACTAGCTTCACACTAAAAATACACATGCTGTTAAAGATGACTGCAAAGGAGATTGGAGGGGACCATGTTTTTTTTTTTTAATGCAGTTGGGGGGTGAGGGGCTGCTTTTTTCTTGTTACTTTAGGAATATCAAATCATGACTTGCATATGCCCTTGCAGGGCCATAAGAACTGGGGTGTCAGCTCTTGCAGCCACTAATTGATTTACGTGGGTGTTGAATCAAGATCTTTCCTTCCAGCTATGTGTCAGGTTGAGTTAAACAGTCTGAATAACAATCACTCCCCCGCTTCGTTAACCAGGTTTCATTTGTATGGCAGCCGATACCTATCTAGGCACTTAGGCGGCCCTTATCACCGTAATACCTGAGTGTAGAGCCCTGCAAATCTGCCGATATCTGCATACCATGTTTGCGGATTGTGGATTGGATGTGGATTGTGGATTGGATGTGGATACAAATTTTGTATCCATGCAGGGCTCTATCTGAGCACCTCACAGTCATCACTAGATTTTATCCTCACAACACCCCTGTGAGGTAGGAAAGTATTATCCTCACTGCACAGACGGGGAACTGAGAATGGAGCGGCTAAGGGGGGATATTTGCAAAGGCCTGAATCAGGTATGTACCCAACTCCCAGTGACTTTCAATGGGCATTCGGTGCCTAACTGTCCTCTGTGCCTTTGGAAATCTCTCCCAAGTAAGCACAAAGAAAGTATGTGGCTGACCCAAACGCACATCTCTTGAGTCGCAGTCCTGTGCCGAGTCCACTAGACAACACTTCCTCCCATTTTTTGATTTCAGGATTTGGATAATCTTGTCACTTTCACAGTTGTCCAAGTCTTCCGGGCCGGGAGAGATCTAAGGTCCCCATCCTCCAAGGGTCCACTACATGGACAGAGCAGTGTGATTGTATGGAGACCCAGTAGAGTCATGGGAGTTCTGCACTGCGGTCCACCTGAGCAGAGGTTATTGCAAGATGAGGACCCAGGCATTGTAAATGCCAGAAGGGAATTCACTAAAAGAAATAGTTTAATGAGGTTATTAATAAATAACTACTTGGTTCCATTCCATTACACACTCCTGGTATCCTCCTTCTTGGGGAAGACGACAACCTGGGGAACTATAGACCAGTCAGCCTAATTTCCATACCTGGAAAGATACTCAAACCATCAATATTAAATGGCCAATTTGTAAGCACCTAAATGATCATTTGGGGGCGAGGAATAGCTCAGTGGTTTGAGCATTGGCCTGCTAGACCTAGGGTTGTGAGTTCAATCCTTGAGGGGGCCACCCAGGAATCTGGGGCAAAATCAGTACTTGGTCCTGCTAGTGAAGGCAGGGGGCTGGACTCAATGACCTTTCAAGCTCCCTTCCAGTTCTAGGAGATAGGATATCGCCATTAATTTAATTTTAATTTTTTTTAATCATAGGGTTCTAAGGAATAGCCAGCATAGATTTTTCAAGAACAAACCATGCCAACCAACCTAATTTCCTTCTTTGACAGGGTTACAAGCCTAGCAGCTAGGAAGGAAGCAGTAGACGTGATATATGGTTATTTTAGTAAGGCTTCTGAGACAGTCCCTTGTGACATTCTCATAAGCAAACTAGGGAAATGTGGTGTAGATGAAATAATATAACATGGGTGCAAAACTGATTGAAAGACTGAACTCAGAGCGTAGTTCTTAAGGGTTGACTGTGAAACCAGAGCATATGTAGTGGGATCCCTCAGGGGTCACTCCTGGGTCCAGTATTAGTCAATATTTTCATTACGGACTTGGATAATGGACTGGAAAGCATGCTTATAAAATCTGAGAATGACACCAAGCTGAGAGGGACAGAAGCACTTTGGAGGACAGGATTAGAATTCAAAATGACCCTGACAAATTAAACAATTAGTCTGACCAGTCAGACCAATCAGCTTAATTTTCTTACATGGAAAGATAATGGAGCAAATAATCAAAAAATCAATTTGTAAGCACCTAGAAGATAGGTGATAAGTAACAGTCAACATGGATTAGTCAAAGAACAAATCATGTTAAACCAACTTAATATCCTTCTTTGACAGGATAACAAGCCTTGTAATATAACTCGCCTTTAGTCCAAGGCTTTTGATACCATCTCACATGACCTGCTCACAAACAAACTAGGGAACTATTGCTTAGATGAACCTACTATAAGGTGGGTGCATAACTGGTTGGAAAAGCCTACTCAAAGAGCCATTATCAACGCTTCACAGTCAAGCTGGAAGGGGATATTAAGTGGGGTCCCACAGGAATCTGTCCACGTCTACTCAATATCTTCATAAATGATTTGTATAATGGCATGGAGAATACACTTATAAGTCTGCGGATGATACCAAGCTGGGAGGGGTTGCAAGCACTTTAGAAGACAGGATTAGAATTCAAAATGATCTTGACAAACTGGTAAAATGGTCTGAAATAAATGCAATGAAATTCAGTAAGGACAAATGCAAAGTACTACACTTAGGAAGGAATAATCAGTTGCACAAATACATAGTGGGAAATAACCGCGTAGGCAGGAGTACTGCAGAAATGGATCTGGCTGTTAGCATGAATCACAAACTAGACACGAATCACACGGCCCTTCCTGTTTTAATTTCAAACTTACTTCTCCGGGGAAGCTCAGCTCAGACGCAGCATCTAGTTTGTCAATGAAATTCCTGGGCTTTATCCCCATTTATGCTATGACCCCTTCACACTGCTCTGGCAGTATACTGGGGACTTTAAGTGGGAGTAAATTACACCTGCACCCACTTCAAAGCATTGTACCACCACCAAAATGGTGTAAAGGGGGTTTAGTGTAAAGGAAAATTAAACCCCTTTTGGTTTTTTTGCCCTGTTTTGTATGTCATTTGATCATTAAGACAAAGAGATTGAGGTGGCCAAGATCAGTGTCAGAATGCAATGTATACTTAAAGACACATTTCAGAGTGGTAGCCACGTTAGTCTGTATCAGCAAAAACAATGAGGAGTCCTTGTGGCACCTTAGAGACTAAATTTATTTGGATATAAGCTTTCGTGGTCTAAAACCCACTTCATCAGATGCATGGAGTGGAAAATACATTAGGCAAGTATATATACACAGTACATGAAAAGACGGGAGTTGCCTTACCAAGTGGGGGGTCAGTGCTAACGAGACAATTCAATTAAAGTGGTATGCCAACATCTTTATGGCTGACTTAGAACAATGCTTCCTCAGCTCTCGTCCCCTAACGCCCCTACTCTACTTGCACTACATGGATGACATCTTCATCATCTGGACCCATGGAAAAGAAGCCCTTGAGGAATTCCACCAGGATTTCAACGATTTCCACCACACCATCCTCCTCAGCCTGGACCAGTCCACAGAAGAGATCCACTTCCTGGACACTACAGTGCAAATAAGCGATGGTCACAACCACCACCCAATACCGGAAACCTACTGACCGCTATACTTACCTACATGCCTCCAGCTTTCATCCAGACCACATCACACGATCCGTTGTCTACAGCCAAGCTCTAAGATACAACCGCATTTGCGCCAATCCCTCAGACAGAGACAAACACCTACAGAAACTCCATCAAGCATCCTTAAAACTACAATACCTACCTGCTGAAGTGAAGAAACAGTTGACAGAGCCAGAAGGGTACCCAGAAGTCACCTACTACAAGACAGGCCCAACAAAGAAAGTAACAGAACACCACTAGCCGTCACCTTCAGCCCCCAACTAAAACCTCTCCAGCGCATCAACAAGGATCTGCAACCTATCCTGAAGGATGATCCCTCACTCTCACAGACCTTGGGAGACAATCCAGTCCTCGCTTACAGACAGCCCCCAACCTGAAGCAAATACTCACCAGCAACTACACACCACACAACAGAAAACACGAACCCAGGAACCTATCCCTGCAACAAACCCTGTTGCCAACTTTGTCCACATAGCTATTCAAGGGACACCATCATAGGACCTAACCACATCAGCCACAACATCAGGGGCTCGTTCACCTGCACATCAACCGAGGTGATGCCCCTCTGCCATGTACATTGGCCAAATCGTAGAGTCTCTACACAAAAGAATAAATGGACACAAATCAGAGGTCAAGAATTATAACATTCAAAAACCAGTCGGAGAGCACTTCAATCTTCCTGGACACTCACTAACAGACGTAAAAGTGGCAATTCTTCAACCAAAAAAACCTTCAAAAACAGACTCCAATGAAAAACTGCAGAACTGGAATTAATTTGCAAACTGGACACCATCAAATTAGGCCTGAACAAAGACTGGGAGTGGATGGGTCACTACAAAAACTAATTTCCCCCTACTGTTACTTACACCTTCTTGTCAACTGTTTGAAAAGGGCCACCCTGATTACATTGGCCTTGTTACCACTACAAAAGTGATTTTTCCTCCCTTGGTATCCTACTGTTGAGAATAGCCCACTTCCACTTTAATTGAATTGTCTTGTTAGAACTGACCCCCCACTTGGTAAGGCAACTCCCATCCTTTCATGTTCTGGGTATATATTCTGCCTACTGTATTTTCCACTCCATGCATCTGATGAAGTGGGTTTTAGCCCATGAAAGCTCATGCCCAAATAAATTTGTTAGTCTCTAAGGTGTCACAAGTACTCCTCGTTGTTTTTTTTAAAGACCCATGTATACTTAAAGACACAGCAGCTCATTTTTACAAAAGCAAGAAATGTTTCAAATGCGAGAAGTACAGTTTGTTACACGGATTTAATTGCTGATAGGAAGATGGAACAAGCAAGCTGGATTTCTAGTAACACCATGAAAGCACCAAAGAAATAGTCACATTTCCACAGATAAGTGAGGCACTCGGAGCCCTTTATCCGAGAGATTCCTCATGGGAAGTTAGGGAGCACTGAAACGCTTCTTCAAAAGCGTCCAGAAAAGGCTCAGTGATTTCATCAACTGTGACATGTCTCTGGAGTTCTTCGCTCAGCGAGGTGACACCCGTCCCTTCGAGTCCACAAGGAAAAATGTGATCAAACCACGTAAGATCCGTGCAGCAGTTCAGCGCCAGCCCATGAGAGGTTATATGCCTTCCACAATGGACACCTGAAAAGCAAAACATACAGGTCACCTCGTTCAGTGCTATGTACCACACACCACCCCTCCCCCAAAGTCATCTTAAATGTCAGATCCCAAGGCCAGAAGGGACCATTGTGATCATCTAGCCTGACCTGTATAACACAAGCTACAGAACTTCCCCCAAATAACCCCTAGAGCAGATCTTTCAGAAAAACATCCAATCCTGATTGAAAAATTACCAGTGATGGACAATCCGCTACAGCCCTTGGCAAGTTGTTCCAATGGTTAAATATCCCCGTCACACTAAGACTCCTATCCACCTTACCACATAAGTTGCCCAGCTGATGCGGCACCAATGCTGTAGTACTTATCAGCAGCGAGGGCGCTGAGACCATAGCCTATCACGTTCACCAATACGGTCTCAATGTTTCCTTGTACTCCCCCACCATCTGTTATCTCATCTTACACTCCAACTGTAAGTTCTTTGGGGGCAGAGACCTGCCTGTCTGCACTGTATTTGTGACTGGGGTTCCCAGGCTCTATTATAATACAAATCTAGTCCAGGGCACTGGGTTCATTGTTATTGCAGAGACATGCAGGAATGGTGTGCAGTCCCTCATGAGGAAGTGAAATTCTTGTAAATATCTGCTTGTTAACCGGGCAAATCCTGCCTATTAGCGGGATTGGCTCTGTAGCGAATGAGGGCAGAGGACAGCATGATGTGCATGTTGACAGTCAAACATAGTAGATCCCTGATTTTCCTGCTTTGCACTGCACAACAGGAGAGCTGGGATTCTACACTACTGTACTGTGACCGTTGTTTTTAGAGAATCATAGAGCTTTTCAGTAGCAGAAAATTTCCAGGAATTATTAAGGCCCACGTCCTGAAAGATTTACACATGTGCACAATTTTAGTCAGAGGAGTAATCCAATGAGATTACACACATGAGTAATGGTACACACGTGCAGAAATCTTTCCAGGACTGAGGCATAAAATGTAGTTCCTAGTGATTTACCAGTAACCTCTAAGATTATTAGAATTGAGATTAGCGTGCGGGGTGGGGGGATCTCTATTATTTCAGTATGTGGACTGCCTTTAGCCACACTCCATGTATAATCAGGTCACTCTACCTGCTATTTTCCATGGATCTTTCACACAGCAGCACATGAAAGGAGAAGCAGTTTAATAAAGGCTATGCTACGGCCTTGTCTCTGCTAGAAAAGGATCTGCCAGTGTAACTATACCAGCAAACCACCTTAGTGGAGGTGCCGTTTATACCAGGAAGAGTGCATTTGCTGGTATCATTTATATCAGTTCCCAAAAAGAAATAAACGATATCAGCAAAAGCATGGTTTTGATTGTATAACTGCATCTACATTTGTGCTTTTGCCACCACCATCAGGTCAGTTATGGGGTGTGATTTTTTCCACGCTTGATAACGTAGCTACACTGG
This sequence comes from Chrysemys picta bellii, assembly GCF_011386835.1. Lineage (NCBI taxonomy): Eukaryota > Metazoa > Chordata > Testudines > Emydidae > Chrysemys > Chrysemys picta. Next base: position 5,418 of record NW_027053658.1, on the reverse strand, counting down.
CAAAAATTTTAAGGGTAGATCAGGTCTATAGTGTCAAAAACCTCTAGTGTGGACATATTTATATTAGTATAAAAGTGCTTATTGGATTTCCCTGACCAGGATAAACGATACCAGTATAAACACCGTTGTAACTGTGTCTACACTACCGCTTTACTGGCAGATTTATGTTAGTAAAAATCACACCCTAAACCAACACAGCAATGCCAGTAAGACTCATTAGAGCAGGGGTCTCAAACACGCGGCCCGGGGGCCGCATGCGGCCCATGGGGTTATTTTCTGCGGCCCGCGAGCTCCTCGCGGCCCCCCCCCGCCCTCCCCCAGCCTTTACTTTGAGCGGCTCCGGCCCAACGCGCACTGGAGGCAGGGCAGGCTCCCTGCCTGCCCGCCTTGCCCCCGCGCCGCTCCGGGAAGCGGAGAGAACCTGGGGAAGGAGGGACGCAGGGATGTGTGTGGCCTGGAAACCCTTCTGGTCACAATCCTACTCAAGCCCATGGAGCAGAGTTTTGGCTACTCTGTCTAGCAGTTTCTTCAAGCGTCAATTAAGGAATCCCCAACACTAATTTAATTGGCTTGATTTTTAGACTTTTTCCTCAAAGGATTCACATGTCTTAAAAGCATGCTCAATGGGAATGTGGTTATTAATTTTTACCTAATACTTTAGGAGGAGACTGCAGAGTGGTGCCAACTGAACATTACCCCACATTCACTCGCTGATGAATCATTCACTTTAGCCCTGTCATAACTATAAAGGGAAGGGTAACAGCTCTCCTGTGTACAGTATTCTAAAATCCCTCCTGGCCAGAGACTCCAAAATCCTTTTCCCTGTAAAGGGTTAAGAAGCTCAGGTAACCTGGCTGACACCTGACCCAAAGGACCAATAAGGGGACAAGTATCAGGGGGTAGCCGTGTTAGTCTGTATCTACAAAAACAACAAGGAGTCTGGTGGCACCTTAAAGACTAACAGATTTATTTGGGCATAAGCTTTCGTGAGTTAAAACCTCACTTCTTCGGATGCATAGAGTGAAAGTTACAGATGCAGGCATTATATACTGACACATGGAGAGCAGGGGACAAGATACTTTCAAATCTTGGGCGGGGGAAGGCTTTTCTTTGTGCTCTTTGTTTGGGAAGTTGTTCGCTCTTGGGACTGAGAGGGACCAGACATCAATCCAGGTTCTCCCCATCTTTCTAAACAAGTCTCTCATATTTCAAACTTGTAAGTAAACAGCCAGGCAAGGCGTGTTAGTTTTACTTTGTTTTCTCAACTTGTAAATGTACCTTTTACTAGAGTGTTTATCTCTGTTTGCTGTACTTTGAACCTGAGGCTAGAGGGGGATCCTCTGAGCTCTTTAAGTTTGATTACCCTGTAAAGTTATTTTCCATACTGATTTTACAGAGATGATTTTTACCTTTCTTCTTTAATTAAAAGCCTTCTTTTTAAGAACCTGATTGATTTTTTCCTTGTTTTTAGATCCAAGGGGGGTGGATCTTGATCCACCAGGAGTGGGTGGGGGGAAGGAAGGGGGATGGTTAATTTCTCCTTGCTTTAAGATCCAAGGGGTTTGGATCTGTATTCACCAGGGAATTGGTGAAGAGTTTCTCAAGGCTTCCCAGGGAAGGGAACTAGCTTTGGGAATGGTGGCAGCGGACCAGATTTAAGCTGGTAGTTAAGCTTAGAAGTTTTCATGCAGGCCCCCACATTTGTACCCTAAAGTTCAGAGTGGGGAAGCAGCCTTGACAAGCCCCCTGCGTGATGTCTTTCTACAGGGTCAAGATGCCCCGGTCAGCCCGTGCTCCACTCAAGATGTTCTACACGTGTTGTTTGCTTTCAAGCGGACATATCTGCTGACGCAAAGATCAGTATTCATCATACACGCAGCATGGAGCCAGTCAGTTTCACTTCTGGCATCTGCCTGATGCTAAGGAAAGGATTCTTCTCCCAGAATCCTCTTTCACAGTTCAGTCATGTCAAGCCATGTTGTCACCGTTCATTCAGTACGGTCACACCAGTATGGCACCATCCCAACACTCAATACTGTACTGTACACGATATTCAAAAAATAGACACACACAAGAGTATTTTGTAAGAGCAGAGTCTTACATTATTAATCCCACAGCTTGTGTTATTATAGCTTCACTGAGAAGTGGAGTGAGCCCACCAGGTTTTTGTTGTTTTTTTAAAGAGATGTGTATTAAATAAATTCTACTGTGCTCAGTTTTTCAGGTGTGCAGTGGCTCACTTCTAAAGGTTCAGTTCTTAGATCCATAAGACAAACAGGAACCAGCAATCAGCATACTCATTGAAAATTAAGATTTGTGTGGCATGGATTTAACACCGCAGACCGCGAGTGCATGAAGTAAAGGAAAAAACTGACACACCCTATTTCAAAGACACTGTATTGTGCAGGAAAGCTTTCAGCATCACTGCACCATTACGCTTCCCACTGAGAGTAACTTTAGCACTGGCTGAAAATGAATATAGGGCTCAGGAAAGATGTAGGGGATTAGTAGAACTATGTAGCATTCCATTATATTTCTGGGGTACAAGTAAACCTTAACTCAGACTAGACACACAGCTGAGAGATGCTTGGATGAGAGCCAAACCCTTTGTACAACAGACCTTTTTCTATAACCACCTTTATTAAGTTGATTTATTTTAAGTTAGAGAATAGCTTTTACTGAACTAACCAAAAGCACAGAGGATGTTGCTACTTAGAATCATGCTCTTCAGGCTACAGAAAACAAGTATTGTACAAACAGACACAGGCATGAATTCAGACCAAATTCAATTAAAATAAAGTAGAAGGGTCAGCAGAGAAGAGTTAAAATAAATCAAATACAGCTGTAGACTGACATGCCTTCTCTTGACAGCTGCCAGAATTACTATAACAGGAGGCTTTACTGAAACCCTTTAAGGTGAAAAAACCTAGGTTGTTTTGATATAAAATAGCAGTTGCTCCTCAATGATTTTTAAATTTTCCTTGTTTTATAAAACAGATGCTCCGGGACGCTCTAGCATCCTTAAAGGCCCAACAGAGCAACCTTCCTTCTGCTAAGGACTTGGATTCAGCTATTTGAAGAGTTTGTGCTGTTCAGTCGGTTGTCTAAACATTGTTGGGGATAACGGGTCTTGTTCAAAGGCAGTGCAAATATGACACCCCCACAAAGCAAATGAGCATGCTGCCCTCAGCACTCCCACACCCTGCCTGGTCAGCAGAGATCAAATCCCTGCACGGGATCAAGTGTTCCCTTCACAATGGGTTTTGTGCTCCATTCCCTCTGATAAGTAATTCTCTCTGTCCAGGTTTGCAGTTAGACTAAAGGTTTGGACTAATGGAGAAGCCACCTAGCATTCTATTACATAGTTATTTTAACCCTACTGTTAAGATTGGTTTCAAAACCTACTATGAGGTATATAAAACCAACAATATTTATCTATAAAAGCACAAATTAGTAATAAAAATTCCTACCATTTTCACCTTGTAGGTATTCTCAGTAAGCCCTCCAAACAAGATCTCAGAAAGCTAAATAAAAAAACATTTTAAGAATATTCTTTGGAAACTGAAGGGAATCCCATTTGGAAGAAAAGAGGAATAAGACTGAATTGTTAGGTAGATATAATCAATAGTATCATAAAAGCTACTGGGAACTGTTAGTCTTGAACCAACAAAACTACAGCAAAATGTAATACATTTATCTAACACCACACAGCACCACAGGAGCCAACAAAGATGATTTCCTCTCTAAGCAACACCAAGTTTGAATATTGTTCCTGCCAACGTATTTACATTGACTTATATGCCAATGCCTCTGTCCTATAATCATCTGCTTTCACTGCCGCACTGAACTAGCTGAACTGAACTAGCTGAACTCCCCCCCCTTTTTTTTTTTTTTTAAGAAGGCTCTCGTCTCAAATTGTTTTCTAAACCAGATTTGAGCGTTTAATTGGACAAAACCAGATAAGGTGTCTTAAACCTATTTTAACTAAACCTAATTTTAATTGAATTTAACATTCAATTCAGTTTGCATGGCACTTTCTAGTTCAAATGACGTTACTGGTCTTATCAGACACTGACAAAGATTTCATATTAAAGACAAAATAGTCGTTCCAAGAGCAGGGATTCGGAAAGTAAAAGCAAAGACAATAATTCAACCATTGTTAGAATCTACAAAGTTTTACCCCTTCCAAAACAACTTTCAGGTCTACTGACATCATGATCCTTTGCAAATTTCATCAGATTCTCTCCCCGCGGTTTGCAAATGGATGATTCTGGCCTTTTACTCCACCCCACTGACTAAGCAATAGTGTTTTTAATAGCTCATTTCACGTGGACTCGGCTAAGGACGCTGAGAAAAATCTTCCAACGTCAACTCCGGAAAGAGAAGCATTTTGCATCGTCACCAAGTTTGCTACTTGACAGTGTGAAGAAGGCGGCAGAAGTTTCTTCTCAACAGACCATGATTAATTTCAGGTCTGATGTAAACAGAAGAGCGCAGGGGAATGAATTAGCACATGAAATAGAAAAAAACAAACAAAAAAACAAACAAACATGGGGCGGGAGGATCAGTGACAGGATACAACCTTGTCCCTGGATTTGAAGAAGGTATCACAAAAAGAAAGATGTGCATTACCTGAAAGTGTTCTCTATGTAGGAAGATATTAAATCCTCTGTACCCTCTACACATCCAGATTTTGTCCAGGGAAGTTAGAACATTTGCAGACCGTATACTGCTCTCGACTGACATGCTGAAGCCCTATTCCAAGACTAATGATCAGGAGGAGCAGACTTACTGTTTTCATTCTTCAATACAAAATTACTTTTGCTTAAGTTGTAGGTATTGTGGAACTAATTTGGAAGTGTGACTCTACAATTGACAGTAGATGTATAGATCCCTTCTCCCTCCTCACACACGTAGCAGATTTAAATGCCCACTTATGAAACCCCCCAAGCAGTCACATATTCCATGGCAAAACCACAGAACCCTGAGACATTCCCGGGTTGGAAATTCTGTGACATCTTCAACTAGATTAACAAATTAAGATTTTACTGACTATCAAATTGAATAGCACAATCAGAATATACCCTCAGTTGAATTCAGTTTTCTGCTACTCCATTTTTTAATTTTCAATGTGCTGCACAATTTGTACTGAAGACCAGGGCCGGCTCCAGGGTTTTGGCCACCCCAAGCAGCCAAAACACACACACTCACACACACAAAAAGCCGCAATCGCGATCTGCGGCGGCAATTCAGCGGGAGGTCCTTTGCTCCCAGCGGGAGTGAGGGAGCGTCCGCCGAATTCCTGGACGTGCCGCCCCTCTCAGAAGCAGCCGCCCCAAGCACCTGCTTGAGAAGCTGGTGCCTGGAGCCGGCCCTGCTGAAGACAAATCGATGAAGTATAAAAATCAGGGGAAACCT
>NW_027053657.1:0-25000 GCF_011386835.1 Chrysemys picta bellii | reverse complement strand
TCGACGTACCATTGTCTTCACAAGAAGCTAGGGCTTTGTCAATCCTCAGCAATGTAATTACACTGACGAATGGCTTTGATGTAGACAAGATGTTGGCTTTCTCTTGTGTATTATTCATTTCCATCTCTTCTCTAGCTTCTCTTACTCTGAAAGATTATAAAGTATGAAAATATGAAAAGGGTGCTTTTTCTCCTTGTGCAAACTTTCCCACATAGAAGACCCACTTCGTGCGACATATATGACAAACAGAGCGAGAGGAACACCGGTAATGGTTCGAAGCTACATAGGGACAAACACAACTCGAGTGGCGGGTTCCAGTTCTTAACAACGGGGAGTCAACGAAATCGGACGTATATGAGGAGAGTTTGTCATCTTTGCAAATGTTAGTCTTAAAAAGGAAATGATTGGTGAAGTTATTGATTGACGAGTAAGAGATAATTGAAGAGTAGGTAATAATTTGAATTATATTGGAAAACTGAAAGTTTCCTTGTTTTCTTAGTTGTTCAGGAAAAGATGGCTTATCTTGAAAAGTTACTTTAGTCAATTTACCCCTGTAGTGTAAGGAGTTCTGAGAGAAAACCTCACGCCAATGTTTGGAGTGGGGGAAATGTGTGTGTTTTTAAGAGATTATGGCCGAGTCCAAATTGAAACTTTGTATTTCAAATAGATTTTATTTAGCTTAGCTTCAAAGGCAATGAAGAGACAAGACTGCTTCAGCTTATGGCAAGTTTCAAGAAAAGTCGCTGAGCGCATTTACCAATGAGATCCCTGACGAGCACTGGTGCTTCCTGAACGGCAAAGCCCTGAATCCCAGGGACTAACAATGGCTGCAGTAGACTGTACTGCATCCAGTTTTCGCCCCTCCTCTCCACCACTTCAGAAAGGCTGTGGACAAACTGGATCGAGTCCTGCGGAGGGCAACGAAAATGCTCAGGGGGCTGGGGCACATGACTTAGGAGGAGAGGCTCAGAGAATTGGGCATGTTTAGTCTGCAGAAAAGACGAGGGATGGGCATTTGATAGCCAACTTCAACTACCTGAAAGCAAGGGGGATTGCAAAGACTATGGAGCTCGACTGTTCTCAGGGGCAGCAGATGACAGAACAAGGAGCTATGGTCTCTAGTTCAAGTGGGGCAGGGCTAGGTTGGAGACGAAGGAAAAGAATTTCAGTGGGAGGGTGGTTACCTCGGGAGGTGGTGGAATCTCCATCCCTTTCGGTTTCTCAGGTTCGTCCTGACAAAGCCCTGGCCTGGACGATATAGTGGGGTTGGTCCGTCTTTGAGTAGGGGATTGGACTAAAGGAATTCCTGAGGTCGCCTCCAAAACTCATCTTCTATGAGTCTATGACTGAAGTATGTGGTTACAATCTACTTAGGAAAGGTAACTATTAATGAGTAGGTCATATACGGGGGAGGGTTGTCACCGTTTTTCCATCAGTCACGATTGTTTCTGTTGATATTGCGATCCCTTGTTAAAAAAAATGTCCTTTTGTTTGCTAACTGTACTCACGTGCTGTGTGTGATACAGGAGCAGTGGTCTAGAGTAAAATTGGTAACCTGGGGCTAGCCCGTTGCTTTGGGTACAGAGGATCTGGATTTCTCTGAGGATTTGAAGACACTCAGGCGGGACGTTGTGTCTACTATCAAACGTCAGGGCTTATGTAGCCCAGAGAGGGTTCTTGAGCTGCTGACCGTCTGGATGAGTTTGGTCGCTAACATCCAGCTGACAAAGTGGAAGGACGTAACAAGGAGCCCCACCATCGTCACAACCCTGAGACGGTCACAATGTACCTCTACAGTGAGCCACATGTCAATTGCGCACAGGGAAGGCACCCCATAGCAGATTTCCCTGAATCCAAATAGACCCAGATCTCTGCCCTATGAACTCATGGCACACTTGATCTTTCCGCAGTGAAAGCATGTAAAGGATGCAAGATTTCCGTGATAAATTGGTCACCGAGAGCTGTTATTCTTTTCTCAGCGCTGCTGTGTATTTGAAAGGCTACAGAGGAAGCTAGGGCGACGACTGAGGCGAGGAAAATTGTTTGTCAACTCCACTGCCCAGTTCAGTTCATTGATTACAGTCGCAAAGAATACCTGGGTTAGATGGACACTAATCATCCTTCACTGTTCGGCTCCAAAGTTTCAGGAGTCAAAGACAGAGCGCGAGAGCGTCTTCAGATTACTTTCCTTTTCTGTGACTCACACATTGTTGCCTTGTGGGGAACAAGGACTTTCATGCAGTGAAGAAATGAGGGGACCCAATGAGGCAATGAGTGTGTCGGGCTCCAAATTCAGATTTCAGGATACATGAATGTTGAGAGTGTCTGACGCTATGGCAGACCAATTAAGCCGATGGTGCAGTTGCTTCGCTGTAGCACGTCGATTGCAGACGCTCTAAGTCAAGGGGTGAGAGCTTGCCCATCTGCTTGATTAGTCCACCCCTGCAAGCGGCGATGGCTCCGCTGCGATTAGATGCTCTCCGTCGACGTACCGTTGTCTTCACAGGAAGCTAGGGATTTGTCAATCCTCAGCAATGTAATTACACTGACGAATGGCTTTGATGTAGACCAGATTTTGGTTTTCTCTTGTGTATTATTCATTTCCATCTCTTCTCTATTCTCTTACTCTGAAAGGTTATAAAGTATGAAAATATGAAAAGGGTGCTTTTTCTCCTTGTGCAAACTTTCCCACATACAAGACCCACTTGGTGCGACACATATGACAAACAGAGCGAGAGGAACACCAGTAATGCTTCGAAGCTACATAGGGACAAACACAACTCGAGTGGCGGGTTCCAGTTCTTAACAACGGGGAGTCAAAGAAATCGGACATATATGAGGAGAGTTTGTGATCTTTGCCAACGTTAGTCTTAAAAAGGAAAAGGAAATGATTGGTGAAGTTATTGATTGACGAGTAAGAGATAATTGAAGAGTAGGTAATAATTTGAATTATATTGGAAAACTGAAAGTTTCCTTGTTTTCTTAGTTGTTCAGGAAAAGATGGCTTATCTTGAAAAGTTACTTTAGTCAATTTACCCCTGTAGTGTAAGGAGTTCTGAGAGAAAACCTCACGCCAATGTTTGGAGTGGGGGAAATGTGTGTGTTTTTAAGAGATTATGGCCGAGTCCAAATTGAAACTTTGTATTTCAAATAGATTTTATTTAGCTTAGCTTCAAAGGCAATGAAGAGACAAGACTGCTTCAGCTTATGGCAAGTTTCAAGAAAAGTCGCTGAGCGCATTTACCAAGGAGATCCCTGACGAGCACTGGTGCTTCCTGAACGGCAAAGCCCTGAATCCCAGGGACTAACAATGGCTGCAGTAGACTGTACTGCATCCAGTTTTCGCCCCTCCTCTCCACCACTTCAGAAAGGCTGTGGACAAACTGGATCGAGTCCTGCGGAGGGCAACGAAAATGCTCAGGGGGCTGGGGCACATGACTTAGGAGGAGAGGCTCAGAGAATTGGGCATGTTTAGTCTGCAGAAGAGACGAGGGATGGGCATTTGATAGCCAACTTCAACTACCTGAAAGCAAGGGGGATTGCAAAGACTATGGAGCTCGACTGTTCTCAGGGGCAGCAGATGACAGAACAAGGAGCTATGGTCTCTAGTTCAAGTGGGGCAGGGCTAGGTTGGAGACGAAGGAAAAGAATTTCAGTGGGAGGGTGGTTACCTCGGGAGGTGGTGGAATCTCCATCCCTTTCGGTTTCTCAGGTTCGTCCTGACAAAGCCCTGGCCTGGACGATATAGTGGGGTTGGTCCGTCTTTGAGTAGGGGATTGGACTAAAGGAATTCCTGAGGTCGCCTCCAAAACTCATCTTCTATGAGTCTATGACTGAAGTATGTGGTTACAATCTACTTAGGAAAGGTAACTATTAATGAGTAGGTCATATACGGGGGAGGGTTGTCACCGTTTTTCCATCAGTCACGATTGTTTCTGTTGATATTGCGATCCCTTGTTAAAAAAATGTCCTTTTGTTTGCTAACTGTACTCACGTGCTGTGTGTGATACAGGAGCAGTGGTCTAGAGTAAAATTGGTAACCTGGGGCTAGCCCGTTGCTTTGGGTACAGAGGATCTGGATTTCTCTGAGGATTTGAAGACACTCAGGCGGGACGTTGTGTCTACTATCAAACGTCAGGGCTTATGTAGCCCAGAGAGGGTTCTTGAGCTGCTGACCGTCTGGATGAGTTTGGTCGCTAACATCCAGCTGACAAAGTGGAAGGACGTAACAAGGAGCCCCACCATCGTCACAACCCTGAGACGGTCACAATGTACCTCTACAGTGAGCCACATGTCAATTGCGCACAGGGAAGGCACCCCATAGCAGAGTTCCCTGAATCCAAATAGACCCAGATCTCTGCCCTATGAACTCATGGCACACTTGATCTTTCCGCAGTGAAAGCATGTAAAGGATGCAAGATTTCCGTGATAAATTGGTCACCGAGAGCTGTTATTCTTTTCTCAGCGCTGCTGTGTATTTGAAAGGCTACAGAGGAAGCTAGGGCGACGACTGAGGCGAGGAAAATTGTTTGTCAACTCCACTGCCCAGTTCAGTTCATTGATTACAGTCGCAATGAATACCCGGGTTAAATGGACACTAATCATCCTTCACTGTTCGGCTCCAAAGTTTCAGTAGGCAAAGACAGAGCGCGAGAGCGTCTTCAGATTACTTTCCTTTTCTGTGACTCACACATTGTTGCCTTGTGGGGAACAAGGACTTTCATGCAGTGAAGAAATGAGGGGACCCAATGAGGCAATGAGTGTGTCGGGCTCCAAATTCAGATTTCAGAATACATGAATGTTGAGAGTGTCTGACGCTATGGCAGACCAATTAAGCCGATGGTGCAGTTGTTTCGCTGTAGCACGTCGATTGCAGACGCTCTAAGTCAAGGGGTGAGAGCTTGCCCATCTGCTTGATTAGTCCACCCCTGCAAGCGGCGATGGCTCCGCTGCGATTAGATGCTCTCCGTCGACGTACCGTTGTCTTCACAGGAAGCTAGGGCTTTGTCAATCCTCAGCAATGTAATTACACTGACGAATGGCTTTGATGTAGACCAGATGTTGGCTTTCTCTTGTGTATTATTCATTTCCATCTCTTCTCTATTCTCTTACTCTGAAAGGTTATAAAGTATGAAAATATGAAAAGGGTGCTTTTTCTCCTTGTGCAAACTTTCCCACATAGAAGACCCACTTCGTGCGACACATATGACAAACAGAGCGAGAGGAACACCAGTAATGCTTCGAAGCTACATAGGGACAAACACAACTCGAGTGGCGGGTTCCAGTTCTTAACAACGGGGAGTCAAAGAAATCGGACATATATGAGGAGAGTTTGTGATCTTTGCCAATGTTAGTCTTAAAAAGGAAAGGAAATGATTGGTGAAGTTATTGATTGACAAGTAAGAGATAATTGAAGAGTAGGTAATAATTTGAATTATATTGGAAAACTGAAAGTTTCCTTGTTTTCTTAGTTGTTCAGGAAAAGATGGCTTATCTTGAAAAGTTACTTTAGTCAATTTACCCCTGTAGTGTAAGGAGTTCTGAGAGAAAACCTCACGCCAATGGTTGGAGTGGGGGAAATGTGTGTGTGTTTAAGAGACTATGGCCGAGTCCAGATTGTAACTTTGTATTTGAAATAGATTTTATTTTGCTTAGCTTCAAAGGTCAATGAAGAGACAAGACTGCTTCAGCTTATGGCAAGTTTCAAGAAAAGTCGCTGAGCGCATTTACCAAGGAGATCCCTGACGAGCACTGGTGCTTCATGATCGGCCAGGCCCTGAATCCCAGGGACTAACAATGGCTGCAGTAGACTGTACTGCATCCAGTTTTCGCCCCTCCTCTCCACCACTTCAGAAAGGCTGTGGACAAATTGGAACGAGTCCTCCGGAGGAAAACGAAAATGCTCAGGGGGCTGGGGCACATGACTTAGGAGGAGAGGCTGAGCAAATTGGGCATGTTTAGTCTGCAGAAGAGACGAGGGATGGGCATTTGATAGCCAACTTCAACTACCTGAAAGCAAGGGGGATTGCAAAGACTATGGAGCTCGACTGTTCTCAGGGGCAGCAGATGACAGAACAAGGAGCTATGGTCTCTAGTTCAAGTGGGGCAGGGCTAGGTTGGAGACGAAGGAAAAGAATTTCAGTGGGAGGGTGGTTACCTCGGGAGGTGGTGGAATCTCCATCCCTTTCGGTTTCTCAGGTTCGTCCTGACAAAGCCCTGGCCTGGACGATATAGTTGGGGTTGGTCCGACTTTGAGTAGGGGATTGGACTAAAGGAATTCCTGAGGTCGCCTCCAAAACTCATCTTCTATGAGTCTATGACTGAAGTATGTGGTTACAATCTACTTAGGAAAGGTAACTATTAATGAGTAGGTCATATACGGGGGAGGGTTGTCACCGTTTTTCCATCAGTCACGATTGTTTCTGTTGATATTGCGATCCCTTGTTAAAAAATGTCCTTTTGTTTGCTAACTGTACTCACGTGCTGTGTGTGATACAGGAGCAGTGGTCTAGAGTAAAATTGGTAACCTGGGGCTAGCCCGTTGCTTTGCGTACAGAGGATCTGGATTTCTCTGAGGATTTGAAGAAACTCAGGCGGGACGTTGTGTCTACTATCAACTGTCAGGGCTTATGTAGCCCAGAGAGGGTTCTTGAGCTGCTGACCGTCTGGATGAGTTTGGTCGCTAACATCCAGCTGACAAAGTGGAAGGACGTAACAAGGAGCCCCACCATCGTCACAACCCTGAGACGGTCACAATGTACCTCTACAGTGAGCCACATGTCAATTGCGCACAGGGAAGGCACCCCATAGCAGAGTTCCCTGAATCCAAATAGACCCAGATCTCTGCCCTATGAACTCATGGCACACTTGATCTTTCCGCAGTGAAAGCATGTAAAGGATGCAAGATTTCCGTGATAAATTGGTCACCGAGAGCTGTTATTCTTTTCTCAGCGCTGCTGTGTATTTGAAAGGCTACAGAGGAAGCTAGGGCGACGACTGAGGCGAGGAAAATTGTTTGTCAACTCCACTGCCCAGTTCAGTTCATTGATTACAGTCGCAAAGAATACCTGGGTTAGATGGACACTAATCATCCTTCACTGTTCGGCTCCAAAGTTTCAGGAGTCAAAGACAGAGCGCGAGTGCGTCTTCAGATTACTTTCCTTTTCTGTGACTCACACATTGTTGCCTTGTGGGGAACAAGGACTTTCATGCAGTGAAGAAATGAGGGGACCCAATGAGGCAATGAGTGTGTCGGGCTCCAAATTCAGATTTCAGGATACATGAATGTTGAGAGTGTCTGACGCTATGGCAGACCAATTAAGCCGATGGTGCAGTTGCTTCGCTGTAGCACGTCGATTGCAGACGCTCTAAGTCAAGGGGTGAGAGCTTGCCCATCTGCTTGATTAGTCCACCCCTGCAAGCGGCGATGGCTCCGCTGCGATTAGATGCTCTCCGTCGACGTACCATTGTCTTCACAAGAAGCTAGGGCTTTGTCAATCCTCAGCAATGTAATTACACTGACGAATGGCTTTGATGTAGACAAGATGTTGGCTTTCTCTTGTGTATTATTCATTTCCATCTCTTCTCTAGCTTCTCTTACTCTGAAAGATTATAAAGTATGAAAATATGAAAAGGGTGCTTTTTCTCCTTGTGCAAACTTTCCCACATAGAAGACCCACTTCGTGCGACATATATGACAAACAGAGCGAGAGGAACACCAGTAATGGTTCGAAGCTACATAGGGACAAACACAACTCGAGTGGCGGGTTCCAGTTCTTAACAACGGGGAGTCAACGAAATCGGACGTATATGAGGAGAGTTTGTCATCTTTGCAAATGTTAGTCTTAAAAAGGAAATGATTGGTGAAGTTATTGATTGACGAGTAAGAGATAATTGAAGAGTAGGTAATAATTTGAATTATATTGGAAAACTGAAAGTTTCCTTGTTTTCTTAGTTGTTCAGGAAAAGATGGCTTATCTTGAAAAGTTACTTTAGTCAATTTACCCCTGTAGTGTAAGGAGTTCTGAGAGAAAACCTCACGCCAATGTTTGGAGTGGGGGAAATGTGTGTGTTTTTAAGAGATTATGGCCGAGTCCAAATTGAAACTTTGTATTTCAAATAGATTTTATTTAGCTTAGCTTCAAAGGCAATGAAGAGACAAGACTGCTTCAGCTTATGGCAAGTTTCAAGAAAAGTCGCTGAGCGCATTTACCAATGAGATCCCTGACGAGCACTGGTGCTTCCTGAACGGCAAAGCCCTGAATCCCAGGGACTAACAATGGCTGCAGTAGACTGTACTGCATCCAGTTTTCGCCCCTCCTCTCCACCACTTCAGAAAGGCTGTGGACAAACTGGATCGAGTCCTGCGGAGGGCAACGAAAATGCTCAGGGGGCTGGGGCACATGACTTAGGAGGAGAGGCTCAGAGAATTGGGCATGTTTAGTCTGCAGAAGAGACGAGGGATGGGCATTTGATAGCCAACTTCAACTACCTGAAAGCAAGGGGGATTGCAAAGACTATGGAGCTCGACTGTTCTCAGGGGCAGCAGATGACAGAACAAGGAGCTATGGTCTCTAGTTCAAGTGGGGCAGGGCTAGGTTGGAGACGAAGGAAAAGAATTTCAGTGGGAGGGTGGTTACCTCGGGAGGTGGTGGAATCTCCATCCCTTTCGGTTTCTCAGGTTCGTCCTGACAAAGCCCTGGCCTGGACGATATAGTGGGGTTGGTCCGTCTTTGAGTAGGGGATTGGACTAAAGGAATTCCTGAGGTCGCCTCCAAAACTCATCTTCTATGAGTCTATGACTGAAGTATGTGGTTACAATCTACTTAGGAAAGGTAACTATTAATGAGTAGGTCATATACGGGGGAGGGTTGTCACCGTTTTTCCATCAGTCACGATTGTTTCTGTTGATATTGCGATCCCTTGTTAAAAAAATGTCCTTTTGTTTGCTAACTGTACTCACGTGCTGTGTGTGATACAGGAGCAGTGGTCTAGAGTAAAATTGGTAACCTGGGGCTAGCCCGTTGCTTTGGGTACAGAGGATCTGGATTTCTCTGAGGATTTGAAGACACTCAGGCGGGACGTTGTGTCTACTATCAAACGTCAGGGCTTATGTAGCCCAGAGAGGGTTCTTGAGCTGCTGACCGTCTGGATGAGTTTGGTCGCTAACATCCAGCTGACAAAGTGGAAGGACGTAACAAGGAGCCCCACCATCGTCACAACCCTGAGACGGTCACAATGTACCTCTACAGTGAGCCACATGTCAATTGCGCACAGGGAAGGCACCCCATAGCAGAGTTCCCTGAATCCAAATAGACCCAGATCTCTGCCCTATGAACTCATGGCACACTTGATCTTTCCGCAGTGAAAGCATGTAAAGGATGCAAGATTTCCGTGATAAATTGGTCACCGAGAGCTGTTATTCTTTTCTCAGCGCTGCTGTGTATTTGAAAGGCTACAGAGGAAGCTAGGGCGACGACTGAGGCGAGGAAAATTGTTTGTCAACTCCACTGCCCAGTTCAGTTCATTGATTACAGTCGCAATGAATACCCGGGTTAAATGGACACTAATCATCCTTCACTGTTCGGCTCCAAAGTTTCAGTAGGCAAAGACAGAGCGCGAGAGCGTCTTCAGATTACTTTCCTTTTCTGTGACTCACACACTGTTGCCTTGTGGGGAACAAGGACTTTCATGCAGTGAAGAAATGAGGGGACCCAATGAGGCAATGAGTGTGTCGGGCTCCAAATTCAGATTTCAGGATACATGAATGTTGAGAGTGTATGACGCTATGGCAGACCAATTAAGCCGATGGTGCAGTTGCTTCGCTGTAGCACGTCGATTGCAGACGCTCTAAGTCAAGGGGTGAGAGCTTGCCCATCTGCTTGATTAGTCCACCCCTGCAAGCGGCGATGGCTCCGCTGCGATTAGATGCTCTCCGTCGACGTACCATTGTCTTCACAAGAAGCTAGGGCTTTGTCAATCCTCAGCAATGTAATTACACTGACGAATGGCTTTGATGTAGACAAGATGTTGGCTTTCTCTTGTGTATTATTCATTTCCATCTCTTCTCTAGCTTCTCTTACTCTGAAAGATTATAAAGTATGAAAATATGAAAAGGGTGCTTTTTCTCCTTGTGCAAACTTTCCCACATAGAAGACCCACTTCGTGCGACATATATGACAAACAGAGCGAGAGGAACACCAGTAATGGTTCGAAGCTACATAGGGACAAACACAACTCGAGTGGCGGGTTCCAGTTCTTAACAACGGGCAGTCAACGAAATCGGACGTATATGAGGAGAGTTTGTCATCTTTGCAAATGTTAGTCTTAAAAAGGAAATGATTGGTGAAGTTATTGATTGACGAGTAAGAGATAATTGAAGAGTAGGTAATAATTTGAATTATATTGGAAAACTGAAAGTTTCCTTGTTTTCTTAGTTGTTCAGGAAAAGATGGCTTATCTTGAAAAGTTACTTTAGTCAATTTACCCCTGTAGTGTAAGGAGTTCTGAGAGAAAACCTCACGCCAATGTTTGGAGTGGGGGAAATGTGTGTGTTTTTAAGAGATTATGGCCGAGTCCAAATTGAAACTTTGTATTTCAAATAGATTTTATTTAGTTTAGCTTCAAAGGCAATGAAGAGACAAGACTGCTTCAGCTTATGGCAAGTTTCAAGAAAAGTCGCTGAGCGCATTTACCAATGAGATCCCTGACGAGCACTGGTGCTTCCTGAACGGCAAAGCCCTGAATCCCAGGGACTAACAATGGCTGCAGTAGACTGTACTGCATCCAGTTTTCGCCCCTCCTCTCCACCACTTCAGAAAGGCTGTGGACAAACTGGATCGAGTCCTGCGGAGGGCAACGAAAATGCTCAGGGGGCTGGGGCACATGACTTAGGAGGAGAGGCTCAGAGAATTGGGCATGTTTAGTCTGCAGAAGAGACGAGGGATGGGCATTTGATAGCCAACTTCAACTACCTGAAAGCAAGGGGGATTGCAAAGACTATGGAGCTCGACTGTTCTCAGGGGCAGCAGATGACAGAACAAGGAGCTATGGTCTCTAGTTCAAGTGGGGCAGGGCTAGGTTGGAGACGAAGGAAAAGAATTTCAGTGGGAGGGTGGTTACCTCGGGAGGTGGTGGAATCTCCATCCCTTTCGGTTTCTCAGGTTCGTCCTGACAAAGCCCTGGCCTGGACGATATAGTGGGGTTGGTCCGTCTTTGAGTAGGGGATTGGACTAAAGGAATTCCTGAGGTCGCCTCCAAAACTCATCTTCTATGAGTCTATGACTGAAGTATGTGGTTACAATCTACTTAGGAAAGGTAACTATTAATGAGTAGGTCATATACGGGGGAGGGTTGTCACCGTTTTTCCATCAGTCACGATTGTTTCTGTTGATATTGCGATCCCTTGTTAAAAAAATGTCCTTTTGTTTGCTAACTGTACTCACGTGCTGTGTGTGATACAGGAGCAGTGGTCTAGAGTAAAATTGGTAACCTGGGGCTAGCCCGTTGCTTTGGGTACAGAGGATCTGGATTTCTCTGAGGATTTGAAGACACTCAGGCGGGACGTTGTGTCTACTATCAAACGTCAGGGCTTATGTAGCCCAGAGAGGGTTCTTGAGCTGCTGACCGTCTGGATGAGTTTGGTCGCTAACATCCAGCTGACAAAGTGGAAGGACGTAACAAGGAGCCCCACCATCGTCACAACCCTGAGACGGTCACAATGTACCTCTACAGTGAGCCACATGTCAATTGCGCACAGGGAAGGCACCCCATAGCAGAGTTCCCTGAATCCAAATAGACCCAGATCTCTGCCCTATGAACTCATGGCACACTTGATCTTTCCGCAGTGAAAGCATGTAAAGGATGCAAGATTTCCGTGATAAATTGGTCACCGAGAGCTGTTATTCTTTTCTCAGCGCTGCTGTGTATTTGAAAGGCTACAGAGGAAGCTAGGGCGACGACTGAGGCGAGGAAAATTGTTTGTCAACTCCACTGCCCAGTTCAGTTCATTGATTACAGTCGCAAAGAATACCTGGGTTAGATGGACACTAATCATCCTTCACTGTTCGGCTCCAAAGTTTCAGGAGTCAAAGACAGAGCGCGAGAGCGTCTTCAGATTACTTTCCTTTTCTGTGACTCACACATTGTTGCCTTGTGGGGAACAAGGACTTTCATGCAGTGAAGAAATGAGGGGACCCAATGAGGCAATGAGTGTGTCGGGCTCCAAATTCAGATTTCAGGATACATGAATGTTGAGAGTGTCTGACGCTATGGCAGACCAATTAAGCCGATGGTGCAGTTGCTTCGCTGTAGCACGTCGATTGCAGACGCTCTAAGTCAAGGGGTGAGAGCTTGCCCATCTGCTTGATTAGTCCACCCCTGCAAGCGGCGATGGCTCCGCTGCGATTAGATGCTCTCCGTCGACGTACCGTTGTCTTCACAGGAAGCTAGGGATTTGTCAATCCTCAGCAATGTAATTACACTGACGAATGGCTTTGATGTAGACCAGATTTTGGTTTTCTCTTGTGTATTATTCATTTCCATCTCTTCTCTATTCTCTTACTCTGAAAGGTTATAAAGTATGAAAATATGAAAAGGGTGCTTTTTCTCCTTGTGCAAACTTTCCCACATACAAGACCCACTTGGTGCGACACATATGACAAACAGAGCGAGAGGAACACCAGTAATGCTTCGAAGCTACATAGGGACAAACACAACTCGAGTGGCGGGTTCCAGTTCTTAACAACGGGGAGTCAAAGAAATCGGACATATATGAGGAGAGTTTGTGATCTTTGCCAACGTTAGTCTTAAAAAGGAAAAGGAAATGATTGGTGAAGTTATTGATTGACGAGTAAGAGATAATTGAAGAGTAGGTAATAATTTGAATTATATTGGAAAACTGAAAGTTTCCTTGTTTTCTTAGTTGTTCAGGAAAAGATGGCTTATCTTGAAAAGTTACTTTAGTCAATTTACCCCTGTAGTGTAAGGAGTTCTGAGAGAAAACCTCACGCCAATGGTTGGAGTGGGGGAAATGTGTGTGTGTTTAAGAGACTATGGCCGAGTCCAGATTGTAACTTTGTATTTGAAATAGATTTTATTTTGCTTAGCTTCAAAGGTCAATGAAGAGACAAGACTGCTTCAGCTTATGGCAAGTTTCAAGAAAAGTCGCTGAGCGCATTTACCAAGGAGATCCCTGACGAGCACTGGTGCTTCATGAACGGCCAGGCCCTGAATCCCAGGGACTAACAATGGCTGCAGTAGACTGTACTGCATCCAGTTTTCGCCCCTCCTCTCCACCACTTCAGAAAGGCTGTGGACAAATTGGAACGAGTCCTCCGGAGGAAAACGAAAATGCTCAGGGGGCTGGGGCACATGACTTAGGAGGAGAGGCTGAGCAAATTGGGCATGTTTAGTCTGCAGAAGAGACGAGGGATGGGCATTTGATAGCCAACTTCAACTACCTGAAAGCAAGGGGGATTGCAAAGACTATGGAGCTCGACTGTTCTCAGGGGCAGCAGATGACAGAACAAGGAGCTATGGTCTCTAGTTCAAGTGGGGCAGGGCTAGGTTGGAGACGAAGGAAAAGAATTTCAGTGGGAGGGTGGTTACCTCGGGAGGTGGTGGAATCTCCATCCCTTTCGGTTTCTCAGGTTCGTCCTGACAAAGCCCTGGCCTGGACGATATAGTTGGGGTTGGTCCGACTTTGAGTAGGGGATTGGACTAAAGGAATTCCTGAGGTCGCCTCCAAAACTCATCTTCTATGAGTCTATGACTGAAGTATGTGGTTACAATCTACTTAGGAAAAGTAACTATTAATGAGTAGGTCATATACGGGGGAGGGTTGTCACCGTTTTTCCATCAGTCACGATTGTTTCTGTTGATATTGCGATCCCTTGTTAAAAAATGTCCTTTTGTTTGCTAACTGTACTCACGTGCTGTGTGTGATACAGGAGCAGTGGTCTAGAGTAAAATTGGTAACTTGGGGCTAGCCCGTTGCTTTGGGTACAGAGGATCTGGATTTCTCTGAGGATTTGAAGAAACTCAGGCGGGACGTTGTGTCTACTATCAACTGTCAGGGCTTATGTAGCCCAGAGAGGGTTCTTGAGCTGCTGACCGTCCGGATGAGTTTGGTCGCTAACATCCAGCTGACAAAGTGGAAGGACGTAACAAGGAGCCCCACCATCGTCACAACCCTGAGACGGTCACAATGTACCTCTACAGTGAGCCACATGTCAATTGCGCACAGGGAAGGCACCCCATAGCAGAGTTCCCTGAATCCAAATAGACCCAGATCTCTGCCCTATGAACTCATGGCACACTTGATCTTTCCGCAGTGAAAGCATGTAAAGGATGCAAGATTTCCGTGATAAATTGGTCACCGAGAGCTGTTATTCTTTTCTCAGCGCTGCTGTGTATTTGAAAGGCTACAGAGGAAGCTAGGGCGACGACTGAGGCGAGGAAAATTGTTTGTCAACTCCACTGCCCAGTTCAGTTCATTGATTACAGTCGCAATGAATACCCGGGTTAAATGGACACTAATCATCCTTCACTGTTCGGCTCCAAAGTTTCAGTAGGCAAAGACAGAGCGCGAGAGCGTCTTCAGATTACTTTCCTTTTCTGTGACTCACACATTGTTGCCTTGTGGGGAACAAGGACTTTCATGCAGTGAAGAAATGAGGGGACCCAATGAGGCAATGAGTGTGTCGGGCTCCAAATTCAGATTTCAGGATACATGAATGTTGAGAGTGTATGACGCTATGGCAGACCAATTAAGCCGATGGTGCAGTTGCTTCGCTGTAGCACGTCGATTGCAGACGCTCTAAGTCAAGGGGTGAGAGCTTGCCCATCTGCTTGATTAGTCCACCCCTGCAAGCGGCGATGGCTCCGCTGCGATTAGATGCTCTCCGTCGACGTACCATTGTCTTCACAAGAAGCTAGGGCTTTGTCAATCCTCAGCAATGTAATTACACTGACGAATGGCTTTGATGTAGACAAGATGTTGGCTTTCTCTTGTGTATTATTCATTTCCATCTCTTCTCTAGCTTCTCTTACTCTGAAAGATTATAAAGTATGAAAATATGAAAAGGGTGCTTTTTCTCCTTGTGCAAACTTTCCCACATAGAAGACCCACTTCGTGCGACATATATGACAAACAGAGCGAGAGGAACACCAGTAATGGTTCGAAGCTACATAGGGACAAACACAACTCGAGTGGCGGGTTCCAGTTCTTAACAACGGGGAGTCAACGAAATCGGACGTATATGAGGAGAGTTTGTCATCTTTGCAAATGTTAGTCTTAAAAAGGAAATGATTGGTGAAGTTATTGATTGACGAGTAAGAGATAATTGAAGAGTAGGTAATAATTTGAATTATATTGGAAAACTGAAAGTTTCCTTGTTTTCTTAGTTGTTCAGGAAAAGATGGCTTATCTTGAAAAGTTACTTTAGTCAATTTACCCCTGTAGTGTAAGGAGTTCTGAGAGAAAACCTCACGCCAATGTTTGGAGTGGGGGAAATGTGTGTGTTTTTAAGAGATTATGGCCGAGTCCAAATTGAAACTTTGTATTTCAAATAGATTTTATTTAGCTTAGCTTCAAAGGCAATGAAGAGACAAGACTGCTTCAGCTTATGGCAAGTTTCAAGAAAAGTCGCTGAGCGCATTTACCAATGAGATCCCTGACGAGCACTGGTGCTTCCTGAACGGCAAAGCCCTGAATCCCAGGGACTAACAATGGCTGCAGTAGACTGTACTGCATCCAGTTTTCGCCCCTCCTCTCCACCACTTCAGAAAGGCTGTGGACAAACTGGATCGAGTCCTGCGGAGGGCAACGAAAATGCTCAGGGGGCTGGGGCACATGACTTAGGAGGAGAGGCTCAGAGAATTGGGCATGTTTAGTCTGCAGAAGAGACGAGGGATGGGCATTTGATAGCCAACTTCAACTACCTGAAAGCAAGGGGGATTGCAAAGACTATGGAGCTCGACTGTTCTCAGGGGCAGCAGATGACAGAACAAGGAGCTATGGTCTCTAGTTCAAGTGGGGCAGGGCTAGGTTGGAGACGAAGGAAAAGAATTTCAGTGGGAGGGTGGTTACCTCGGGAGGTGGTGGAATCTCCATCCCTTTCGGTTTCTCAGGTTCGTCCTGACAAAGCCCTGGCCTGGACGATATAGTGGGGTTGGTCCGTCTTTGAGTAGGGGATTGGACTAAAGGAATTCCTGAGGTCGCCTCCAAAACTCATCTTCTATGAGTCTATGACTGAAGTATGTGGTTACAATCTACTTAGGAAAGGTAACTATTAATGAGTAGGTCATATACGGGGGAGGGTTGTCACCGTTTTTCCATCAGTCACGATTGTTTCTGTTGATATTGCGATCCCTTGTTAAAAAAATGTCCTTTTGTTTGCTAACTGTACTCACGTGCTGTGTGTGATACAGGAGCAGTGGTCTAGAGTAAAATTGGTAACCCGGGGCTAGCCCGTTGCTTTGGGTACAGAGGATCTGGATTTCTCTGAGGATTTGAAGACACTCAGGCGGGACGTTGTGTCTACTATCAAACGTCAGGGCTTATGTAGCCCAGAGAGGGTTCTTGAGCTGCTGACCGTCTGGATGAGTTTGGTCGCTAACATCCAGCTGACAAAGTGGAAGGACGTAACAAGGAGCCCCACCATCGTCACAACCCTGAGACGGTCACAATGTACCTCTACAGTGAGCCATATGTCAATTGCGCACAGGGAAGGCACCCCATAGCAGAGTTCCCTGAATCCAAATAGACCCAGATCTCTGCCCTATGAACTCATGGCACACTTGATCTTTCCGCAGTGAAAGCATGTAAAGGATGCAAGATTTCCGTGATAAATTGGTCACCGAGAGCTGTTATTCTTTTCTCAGCGCTGCTGTGTATTTGAAAGGCTACAGAGGAAGCTAGGGCGACGACTGAGGCGAGGAAAATTGTTTGTCAACTCCACTGCCCAGTTCAGTTCATTGATTACAGTCGCAAAGAATACCTGGGTTAGATGGACACTAATCATCCTTCACTGTTCGGCTCCAAAGTTTCAGGAGTCAAAGACAGAGCGCGAGAGCGTCTTCAGATTACTTTCCTTTTCTGTGACTCACACATTGTTGCCTTGTGGGGAACAAGGACTTTCATGCAGTGAAGAAATGAGGGGACCCAATGAGGCAATGAGTGTGTCGGGCTCCAAATTCAGATTTCAGGATACATGAATGTTGAGAGTGTCTGACGCTATGGCAGACCAATTAAGCCGATGGTGCAGTTGCTTCGCTGTAGCACGTCGATTGCAGACGCTCTAAGTCAAGGGGTGAGAGCTTGCCCATCTGCTTGATTAGTCCACCCCTGCAAGCGGCGATGGCTCCGCTGCGATTAGATGCTCTCCGTCGACGTACCGTTGTCTTCACAGGAAGCTAGGGATTTGTCAATCCTCAGCAATGTAATTACACTGACGAATGGCTTTGATGTAGACCAGATTTTGGTTTTCTCTTGTGTATTATTCATTTCCATCTCTTCTCTATTCTCTTACTCTG
Source organism: Chrysemys picta bellii (assembly GCF_011386835.1). Taxonomy (NCBI): domain Eukaryota; kingdom Metazoa; phylum Chordata; order Testudines; family Emydidae; genus Chrysemys; species Chrysemys picta. Next base: position 7,465 of record NW_027053657.1, on the reverse strand, counting down.
AAAGGTTATAAAGTATGAAAATATGAAAAGGGTGCTTTTTCTCCTTGTGCAAACTTTCCCACATACAAGACCCACTTGGTGCGACACATATGACAAACAGAGCGAGAGGAACACCAGTAATGCTTCGAAGCTACATAGGGACAAACACAACTCGAGTGGCGGGTTCCAGTTCTTAACAACGGGGAGTCAAAGAAATCGGACATATATGAGGAGAGTTTGTGATCTTTGCCAACGTTAGTCTTAAAAAGGAAAAGGAAATGATTGGTGAAGTTATTGATTGACGAGTAAGAGATAATTGAAGAGTAGGTAATAATTTGAATTATATTGGAAAACTGAAAGTTTCCTTGTTTTCTTAGTTGTTCAGGAAAAGATGGCTTATCTTGAAAAGTTACTTTAGTCAATTTACCCCTGTAGTGTAAGGAGTTCTGAGAGAAAACCTCACGCCAATGGTTGGAGTGGGGGAAATGTGTGTGTGTTTAAGAGACTATGGCCGAGTCCAGATTGTAACTTTGTATTTGAAATAGATTTTATTTTGCTTAGCTTCAAAGGTCAATGAAGAGACAAGACTGCTTCAGCTTATGGCAAGTTTCAAGAAAAGTCGCTGAGCGCATTTACCAAGGAGATCCCTGACGAGCACTGGTGCTTCATGAACGGCCAGGCCCTGAATCCCAGGGACTAACAATGGCTGCAGTAGACTGTACTGCATCCAGTTTTCGCCCCTCCTCTCCACCACTTCAGAAAGGCTGTGGACAAATTGGAACGAGTCCTCCGGAGGAAAACGAAAATGCTCAGGGGGCTGGGGCACATGACTTAGGAGGAGAGGCTGAGCAAATTGGGCATGTTTAGTCTGCAGAAGAGACGAGGGATGGGCATTTGATAGCCAACTTCAACTACCTGAAAGCAAGGGGGATTGCAAAGACTATGGAGCTCGACTGTTCTCAGGGGCAGCAGATGACAGAACAAGGAGCTATGGTCTCTAGTTCAAGTGGGGCAGGGCTAGGTTGGAGACGAAGGAAAAGAATTTCAGTGCGAGGGTGGTTACCTCGGGAGGTGGTGGAATCTCCATCCCTTTCGGTTTCTCAGGTTCGTCCTGACAAAGCCCTGGCCTGGACGATATAGTTGGGGTTGGTCCGACTTTGAGTAGGGGATTGGACTAAAGGAATTCCTGAGGTCGCCTCCAAAACTCATCTTCTATGAGTCTATGACTGAAGTATGTGGTTACAATCTACTTAGGAAAAGTAACTATTAATGAGTAGGTCATATACGGGGGAGGGTTGTCACCGTTTTTCCATCAGTCACGATTGTTTCTGTTGATATTGCGATCCCTTGTTAAAAAATGTCCTTTTGTTTGCTAACTGTACTCACGTGCTGTGTGTGATACAGGAGCAGTGGTCTAGAGTAAAATTGGTAACTTGGGGCTAGCCCGTTGCTTTGGGTACAGAGGATCTGGATTTCTCTGAGGATTTGAAGAAACTCAGGCGGGACGTTGTGTCTACTATCAACTGTCAGGGCTTATGTAGCCCAGAGAGGGTTCTTGAGCTGCTGACCGTCCGGATGAGTTTGGTCGCTAACATCCAGCTGACAAAGTGGAAGGACGTAACAAGGAGCCCCACCATCGTCACAACCCTGAGACGGTCACAATGTACCTCTACAGTGAGCCACATGTCAATTGCGCACAGGGAAGGCACCCCATAGCAGAGTTCCCTGAATCCAAATAGACCCAGATCTCTGCCCTATGAACTCATGGCACACTTGATCTTTCCGCAGTGAAAGCATGTAAAGGATGCAAGATTTCCGTGATAAATTGGTCACCGAGAGCTGTTATTCTTTTCTCAGCGCTGCTGTGTATTTGAAAGGCTACAGAGGAAGCTAGGGCGACGACTGAGGCGAGGAAAATTGTTTGTCAACTCCACTGCCCAGTTCAGTTCATTGATTACAGTCGCAATGAATACCCGGGTTAAATGGACACTAATCATCCTTCACTGTTCGGCTCCAAAGTTTCAGTAGGCAAAGACAGAGCGCGAGAGCGTCTTCAGATTACTTTCCTTTTCTGTGACTCACACACTGTTGCCTTGTGGGGAACAAGGACTTTCATGCAGTGAAGAAATGAGGGGAACCAATGAGGCAATGAGTGTGTCGGGCTCCAAATTCAGATTTCAGGATACATGAATGTTGAGAGTGTATGACGCTATGGCAGACCAATTAAGCCGATGGTGCAGTTGCTTCGCTGTAGCACGTCGATTGCAGACGCTCTAAGTCAAGGGGTGAGAGCTTGCCCATCTGCTTGATTAGTCCACCCCTGCAAGCGGCGATGGCTCCGCTGCGATTAGATGCTCTCCGTCGACGTACCATTGTCTTCACAAGAAGCTAGGGCTTTGTCAATCCTCAGCAATGTAATTACACTGACGAATGGCTTTGATGTAGACAAGATGTTGGCTTTCTCTTGTGTATTATTCATTTCCATCTCTTCTCTAGCTTCTCTTACTCTGAAAGATTATAAAGTATGAAAATATGAAAAGGGTGCTTTTTCTCCTTGTGCAAACTTTCCCACATAGAAGACCCACTTCGTGCGACATATATGACAAACAGAGCGAGAGGAACACCGGTAATGGTTCGAAGCTACATAGGGACAAACACAACTCGAGTGGCGGGTTCCAGTTCTTAACAACGGGGAGTCAACGAAATCGGACGTATATGAGGAGAGTTTGTCATCTTTGCAAATGTTAGTCTTAAAAAGGAAATGATTGGTGAAGTTATTGATTGACGAGTAAGAGATAATTGAAGAGTAGGTAATAATTTGAATTATATTGGAAAACTGAAAGTTTCCTTGTTTTCTTAGTTGTTCAGGAAAAGATGGCTTATCTTGAAAAGTTACTTTAGTCAATTTACCCCTGTAGTGTAAGGAGTTCTGAGAGAAAACCTCACGCCAATGTTTGGAGTGGGGGAAATGTGTGTGTTTTTAAGAGATTATGGCCGAGTCCAAATTGAAACTTTGTATTTCAAATAGATTTTATTTAGCTTAGCTTCAAAGGCAATGAAGAGACAAGACTGCTTCAGCTTATGGCAAGTTTCAAGAAAAGTCGCTGAGCGCATTTACCAATGAGATCCCTGACGAGCACTGGTGCTTCCTGAACGGCAAAGCCCTGAATCCCAGGGACTAACAATGGCTGCAGTAGACTGTACTGCATCCAGTTTTCGCCCCTCCTCTCCACCACTTCAGAAAGGCTGTGGACAAACTGGATCGAGTCCTGCGGAGGGCAACGAAAATGCTCAGGGGGCTGGGGCACATGACTTAGGAGGAGAGGCTCAGAGAATTGGGCATGTTTAGTCTGCAGAAGAGACGAGGGATGGGCATTTGATAGCCAACTTCAACTACCTGAAAGCAAGGGGGATTGCAAAGACTATGGAGCTCGACTGTTCTCAGGGGCAGCAGATGACAGAACAAGGAGCTATGGTCTCTAGTTCAAGTGGGGCAGGGCTAGGTTGGAGACGAAGGAAAAGAATTTCAGTGGGAGGGTGGTTACCTCGGGAGGTGGTGGAATCTCCATCCCTTTCGGTTTCTCAGGTTCGTCCTGACAAAGCCCTGGCCTGGACGATATAGTGGGGTTGGTCCGTCTTTGAGTAGGGGATTGGACTAAAGGAATTCCTGAGGTCGCCTCCAAAACTCATCTTCTATGAGTCTATGACTGAAGTATGTGGTTACAATCTACTTAGGAAAGGTAACTATTAATGAGTAGGTCATATACGGGGGAGGGTTGTCACCGTTTTTCCATCAGTCACGATTGTTTCTGTTGATATTGCGATCCCTTGTTAAAAAAATGTCCTTTTGTTTGCTAACTGTACTCACGTGCTGTGTGTGATACAGGAGCAGTGGTCTAGAGTAAAATTGGTAACCTGGGGCTAGCCCGTTGCTTTGGGTACAGAGGATCTGGATTTCTCTGAGGATTTGAAGACACTCAGGCGGGACGTTGTGTCTACTATCAAACGTCAGGGCTTATGTAGCCCAGAGAGGGTTCTTGAGCTGCTGACCGTCTGGATGAGTTTGGTCGCTAACATCCAGCTGAAAAAGTGGAAGGACGTAACAAGGAGCCCCACCATCGTCACAACCCTGAGACGGTCACAATGTACCTCTACAGTGAGCCACATGTCAATTGCGCACAGGGAAGGCACCCCATAGCAGAGTTCCCTGAATCCAAATAGACCCAGATCTCTGCCCTATGAACTCATGGCACACTTGATCTTTCCGCAGTGAAAGCATGTAAAGGATGCAAGATTTCCGTGATAAATTGGTCACCGAGAGCTGTTATTCTTTTCTCAGCGCTGCTGTGTATTTGAAAGGCTACAGAGGAAACTAGGGCGACGACTGAGGCGAGGAAAATTGTTTGTCAACTCCACTGCCCAGTTCAGTTCATTGATTACAGTCGCAATGAATACCCGGGTTAAATGGACACTAATCATCCTTCACTGTTCGGCTCCAAAGTTTCAGTAGGCAAAGACAGAGCGCGAGAGCGTCTTCAGATTACTTTCTTTTTCTGTGACTCACACACTGTTGCCTTGTGGGGAACAAGGACTTTCATGCAGTGAAGAAATGAGGGGAACCAATGAGGCAATGAGTGTGTCGGGCTCCAAATTCAGATTTCAGGATACATGAATGTTGAGAGTGTATGACGCTATGGCAGACCAATTAAGCCGATGGTGCAGTTGCTTCGCTGTAGCACGTCGATTGCAGACGCTCTAAGTCAAGGGGTGAGAGCTTGCCCATCTGCTTGATTAGTCCACCCCTGCAAGCGGCGATGGCTCCGCTGCGATTAGATGCTCTCCGTCGACGTACCATTGTCTTCACAAGAAGCTAGGGCTTTGTCAATCCTCAGCAATGTAATTACACTGACGAATGGCTTTGATGTAGACAAGATGTTGGCTTTCTCTTGTGTATTATTCATTTCCATCTCTTCTCTAGCTTCTCTTACTCTGAAAGATTATAAAGTATGAAAATATGAAAAGGGTGCTTTTTCTCCTTGTGCAAACTTTCCCACATAGAAGACCCACTTCGTGCGACATATATGACAAACAGAGCGAGAGGAACACCAGTAATGGTTCGAAGCTACATAGGGACAAACACAACTCGAGTGGCGGGTTCCAGTTCTTAACAACGGGGAGTCAACGAAATCGGACGTATATGAGGAGAGTTTGTCATCTTTGCAAATGTTAGTCTTAAAAAGGAAATGATTGGTGAAGTTATTGATTGACGAGTAAGAGATAATTGAAGAGTAGGTAATAATTTGAATTATATTGGAAAACTGAAAGTTTCCTTGTTTTCTTAGTTGTTCAGGAAAAGATGGCTTATCTTGAAAAGTTACTTTAGTCAATTTACCCCTGTAGTGTAAGGAGTTCTGAGAGAAAACCTCACGCCAATGTTTGGAGTGGGGGAAATGTGTGTGTTTTTAAGAGATTATGGCCGAGTCCAAATTGAAACTTTGTATTTCAAATAGATTTTATTTAGCTTAGCTTCAAAGGCAATGAAGAGACAAGACTGCTTCAGCTTATGGCAAGTTTCAAGAAAAGTCGCTGAGCGCATTTACCAATGAGATCCCTGACGAGCACTGGTGCTTCCTGAACGGCAAAGCCCTGAATCCCAGGGACTAACAATGGCTGCAGTAGACTGTACTGCATCCAGTTTTCGCCCCTCCTCTCCACCACTTCAGAAAGGCTGTGGACAAACTGGATCGAGTCCTGCGGAGGGCAACGAAAATGCTCAGGGGGCTGGGGCACATGACTTAGGAGGAGAGGCTCAGAGAATTGGGCATGTTTAGTCTGCAGAAGAGACGAGGGATGGGCATTTGATAGCCAACTTCAACTACCTGAAAGCAAGGGGGATTGCAAAGACTATGGAGCTCGACTGTTCTCAGGGGCAGCAGATGACAGAACAAGGAGCTATGGTCTCTAGTTCAAGTGGGGCAGGGCTAGGTTGGAGACGAAGGAAAAGAATTTCAGTGGGAGGGTGGTTACCTCGGGAGGTGGTGGAATCTCCATCCCTTTCGGTTTCTCAGGTTCGTCCTGACAAAGCCCTGGCCTGGACGATATAGTGGGGTTGGTCCGTCTTTGAGTAGGGGATTGGACTAAAGGAATTCCTGAGGTCGCCTCCAAAACTCATCTTCTATGAGTCTATGACTGAAGTATGTGGTTACAATCTACTTAGGAAAGGTAACTATTAATGAGTAGGTCATATACGGGGGAGGGTTGTCACCGTTTTTCCATCAGTCACGATTGTTTCTGTTGATATTGCGATCCCTTGTTAAAAAATGTCCTTTTGTTTGCTAACTGTACTCACGTGCTGTGTGTGATACAGGAGCAGTGGTCTAGAGTAAAATTGGTAACCCGGGGCTAGCCCGTTGCTTTGGGTACAGAGGATCTGGATTTCTCTGAGGATTTGAAGACACTCAGGCGGGACGTTGTGTCTACTATCAAACGTCAGGGCTTATGTAGCCCAGAGAGGGTTCTTGAGCTGCTGACCGTCTGGATGAGTTTGGTCGCTAACATCCAGCTGACAAAGTGGAAGGACGTAACAAGGAGCCCCACCATCGTCACAACCCTGAGACGGTCACAATGTACCTCTACAGTGAGCCATATGTCAATTGCGCACAGGGAAGGCACCCCATAGCAGAGTTCCCTGAATCCAAATAGACCCAGATCTCTGCCCTATGAACTCATGGCACACTTGATCTTTCCGCAGTGAAAGCATGTAAAGGATGCAAGATTTCCGTGATAAATTGGTCACCGAGAGCTGTTATTCTTTTCTCAGCGCTGCTGTGTATTTGAAAGGCTACAGAGGAAGCTAGGGCGACGACTGAGGCGAGGAAAATTGTTTGTCAACTCCACTGCCCAGTTCAGTTCATTGATTACAGTCGCAAAGAATACCTGGGTTAGATGGACACTAATCATCCTTCACTGTTCGGCTCCAAAGTTTCAGGAGTCAAAGACAGAGCGCGAGAGCGTCTTCAGATTACTTTCCTTTTCTGTGACTCACACATTGTTGCCTTGTGGGGAACAAGGACTTTCATGCAGTGAAGAAATGAGGGGACCCAATGAGGCAATGAGTGTGTCGGGCTCCAAATTCAGATTTCAGGATACATGAATGTTGAGAGTGTCTGACGCTATGGCAGACCAATTAAGCCGATGGTGCAGTTGCTTCGCTGTAGCACGTCGATTGCAGACGCTCTAAGTCAAGGGGTGAGAGCTTGCCCATCTGCTTGATTAGTCCACCCCTGCAAGCGGCGATGGCTCCGCTGCGATTAGATGCTCTCCGTCGACGTACCGTTGTCTTCACAGGAAGCTAGGGATTTGTCAATCCTCAGCAATGTAATTACACTGACGAATGGCTTTGATGTAGACCAGATTTTGGTTTTCTCTTGTGTATTATTCATTTCCATCTCTTCTCTATTCTCTTACTCTGAAAGGTTATAAAGTA
>NW_027053656.1:0-25000 GCF_011386835.1 Chrysemys picta bellii | reverse complement strand
CATTTTCATATGTTTTGTACTTCTCACTAAATGAGCTCCACAAAACCATTATAAGAGAATCCAAATGTCTTTTGAAGCATGATTCCGTGTGATATTTGTCATTAGCAGAGTTCAGAAATTAATTTTTCATCTTTTTCACGAACAGATCTCTGCCAAATCTTTCGTAGTCCATCCTAATGGCGTTTAACGTGTAAGTCCTAGAGAAATTCACCACTAGCACAACTCAGGAAGCATTTTCATATATTTTCTACTTCTCACTAAATGAGCTCCACAAAACCATTATTAGCGAATCCAAATGTCTTTTGAAGCATGAATCCGTGTGACATTTGTCATTAGCAGAGTTCAGCAATTAATTTTTCATCTTTCTCAAGAACAGATCTCTGCCAAATTTATCGTAGTCCGTCTTAATACCTTTTCAAGGGTATTTCCACGAGCGAGTCATCACTAGCACAACCCAGAATAAATTTCTAATGTTCGTCTTTCTCGTCGGCCGATATCAACCAAACCTCAAGCAGTCCATTCCAGAGGCTTCAAAACGAAGACTCCTTGTGAAATTGGTCTTTTAATCAGATCAGGAGTGTCATTTTCAGAATTGTAACAGATCCCTCTCTCCCAAACCATAAGCAGTAAATGCTAATCACTTTTGAAACATGATTCCTTGTGTCACTTGTCATTAGCAGAATTCAGGAATTTATTTTTCATCTTTCTCACGAACAGATCTCTGCCAAATCTTTCGTAGTCCATCCTAATGGCGTTTAACGTGTAAGTCCTAGAGAAATTCACCACTAGCACAACTCAGGAAGCATTTTCGTATGTTTTGTACTTCTCACTAAATGAGCCCTACAAAACCATTATAAGAGAATCCAAATGTCTTTTGAAGCATGATTCCGTGTGACATTTGTCATTAGCAGAGTTCAGAAATTAATTTTTCATCTTTTTCACGAACAGATCTCTGCCAAATCTTTCGTAGTCCATCCTAATGGCGTTTAACGTGTAAGTCCTAGAGAAATTCACCACTAGCACAACTCAGGAAGCATTTTCATATATTTTCTACTTCTCACTAAATGAGCTCCACAAAACCATTAGTAGAGAATCCTAAACCATTTGGAAGCATGATTCAATGAGAAATGTGTTTCTGATTTTCGTCTTTCTCTCCAGCTAATCTCAACAAAGCCTTCAGCAGTGCATCTTAGTCGCTTTTACACGAAGATACCTTTACAAATATGTCCCTACCTCAGCTTAGCAATGTATTTCTCATTTTCAGTATTCTCACAAATCCATCTCTTCCAAAAGACAAGCAGACAATACTAATGTCTTTTGAAGCGTGATGGCTCGTGAAATAGGTCCCTTTTCAGTTTTCTCACAAACCAATCCCTTCCAAAAGACAAGCAGACAGCACTAATGTCTTCTAAAGGAGGACGCCTTGCTCGCTACACAGATCAGGAATGAATCTCTCATGTTCCTTGTCTCACGAACCAGATGACCAGTAGTGCATCGAAGTTACGTCTAAACTACGATTCTTTGAGGACTGTGTCACTAGCACAACTCAGGAAGCATTTTCATATGTTTTGTACTTCTCACTAAATGAGCTCCACAAAACCATTATTAGCGAATCCAAATGTCTTTTGAAGCATGAATCCGTGTGACATTTGTCATTAGCAGAGTTCAGCAATTAATTTTTCATCTTTCTCAAGAACAGATCTCTGCCAAATTTATCGTAGTCCGTCTTAATACCTTTTCAAGGGTATTTCCACGAGCGAGTCATCACTAGCACAACCCAGAATAAATTTCTAATTTTCGTCTTTCTCGTCGGCCGATATCAACCAAACCACAAGCAGTCCATTCCAGAGGCTTCAAAACGAAGACTCCTTGTGAAATTGGTCTTTTAATCAGATCAGGAGTGTCATTTTCAGAATTGTAAAAGATCCCTCTCTCCCAAACCATAAGCAGAAAATGCTAATCACTTTTGAAACATAATTCCTTGTGTCACTTGTCATTAGCAGAATTCAGGAATTTATTTTTCATCTTTCTCACGAACAGATCTCTGCCAAATCTTTCGTAGTCCATCCTAATGGCGTTTAACGTGTAAGTCCTAGAGAAATTCACCACTAGCACAACTCAGGAAGCATTTTCGTATGTTTTGTACTTCTCACTAAATGAGCCCTACAAAACCATTAGTAGAGAGTCCTAAACCATTTGGAAGCATGATTCAATGAGAAATGTGTTTCTCATTTTCGTCTTTCTCTTCAGCTAATCTCAACAAAGCCTTCAGCAGTGCATCTTAGTCGCTTTTACACGAAGATACCTTTACAAATATGTCCCTACCTCAACTTAGCAATGTATTTCTCATTTTCAGTATTCTCACAAATCCATCTCTTCCAAAAGACAAGCAGAAACTACTAATGTCTTTTGAAGCGTGATGCCTCGTGAAATAGGTCCCTTTTCAGTTTTCTCACAAACCAATCCCTTCCAAAAGACAAGCAGACAGCACTAATGTCTTCTAAAGGAGGACGCCTTGCTCGCTACACAGATCAGGAATGAATCTCTCATGTTCCTTGTCTCACGAACCAGATGACCAGTAGTGCATCGAAGTGACGTCTAAACTACGATTCCTTGAGAACTGTGTCACTAGCGCAGCTCAGGAAGCATTTTCATATGTTTTGTACTTCTCAGTAAATGAGCTCCACAAAACCATTAGTAGGGAATCCAAATGTCTTTTGAAGCATGAATGCGTGTGACATTTGTCGTTAGCAGAGTTCAGAAATTAATTTTTCATCTTTCTCACGAACAGATCTCTGCCAAATCTCTCGTAGTCCATCTTAATACCTTTTCGAGCGTTTTGCCAGGAGAGAGTCATCACTAGCGCAACCCAGACTAAATTTCTTATTTTCGTCTTTCTCGTCGGCCAATCTCAACCAAACCTCCCGCAGTCCATCGCGGAGGCTTCAAAACGAAGAGTCCTTGTGAAATTGGTCTCTTAATCAGATCAGGAATCTCATTTTCAGAATTGTAACAGATCCCTCTCTCCCAAACCATAAGCCGAAATTGCTAATCACTTTTGAAACATGATTCCGTGTGACATTTGACATTGGCAGATTTCAGGAAATTATTTTTCATCTTTCTCACGAACAGATCTCTGCCAAATCTTTCGTAGTCCATCCTAATGGCGTTTAACGTGTAAGTCCGAGAGAAATTCACCACTAGCACAACTCAGGAAGCATTTTCATATATTTTCTACTTCTCACTAAATGAGCTCCACAAAACCATTAGTAGAGAATCCTAAACCATTTGGAAGCATGATTCAATGAGAAATGTGTTTCTCATTTTCGTCTTTCTCTCCAGCTAATCTCAACAAAGCCTTCAGCAGTGCATCTTAGTCGCTTTTACACGAAGATACCTTTACAAATATGTCCCTACCTCAGCTTAGCAATGTATTTCTCATTTTCAGTATTCTCACAAATCCATCTCTTCCAAAAGACAAGCAGACAATACTAATGTCTTTTGAAGCGTGATGCCTCGTGAAATAGGTCCCTTTTCAGTTTTCTCACAAACCAATCCCTTCCAAAAGACAAGCAGACAGCACTAATGTCTTCTAAAGGAGGACGCCTTGCTCGCTACACAGATCAGGAATGAATCTCTCATGTTCCTTGTCTCACGAACCAGATGACCAGTAGTGCATCGAAGTGACGTCTAAACTACGATTCCTTGAGAACTGTGTCACTAGCGCAGCTCAGGAAGCATTTTCGTATGTTTTGTACTTCTCACTAAATGAGCTCCACAAAACCATTATAAGAGAATCCAAATGTCTTTTGAAGCATGATTCCGTGTGACATTTGTCATTAGCAGAGTTCAGAAATTAATTTTTCATCTTTTTCACGAACAGATCTCTGCCAAATCTTTCGTAGTCCATCCTAATGGCGTTTAACGTGTAAGTCCTAGAGAAATTCACCACTAGCACAACTCAGGAAGCATTTTCATATATTTTCTACTTCTCACTAAATGAGCTCCACAAAACCATTAGTAGAGAATCCTAAACCATTTGGAAGCATGATTCAATGAGAAATGTGTTTCTCATTTTCGTCTTTCTCTCCAGCTAATCTCAACAAAGCCTTCAGCAGTGCATCTTAGTCGCTTTTACACGAAGATACCTTTACAAATATGTCCCTACCTCAGCTTAGCAATGTATTTCTCATTTTCAGTATTCTCACAAATCCATCTCTTCCAAAAGACAAGCAGACAATACTAATGTCTTTTGAAGCGTGATGCCTCGTGAAATAGGTCCCTTTTCAGTTTTCTCACAAACCAATCCCTTCCAAAAGACAAGCAGACAGCACTAATGTCTTCTAAAGGAGGACGCCTTGCTCGCTACACAGATCAGGAATGAATCTCTCATGTTCCTTGTCTCACGAACCAGATGACCAGTAGTGCATCGAAGTTACGTCTAAACTACGATTCTTTGAGGACTGTGTCACTAGCACAACTCAGGAAGCATTTTCATATGTTTTGTACTTCTCACTAAATGAGCTCCACAAAACCATTAGTAGCGAATCCAAATGTCTTTTGAAGCATGAATCCGTGTGACATTTGTCATTAGCAGAGTTCAGCAATTAATTTTTCATCTTTCTCAAGAACAGATCTCTGCCAAATTTATCGTAGTCCGTCTTAATACCTTTTCAAGGGTATTTCCACGAGCGAGTCATCACTAGCACAACCCAGAATAAATTTCTAATTTTCGTCTTTCTCGTCGGCCGATATCAACCAAACCACAAGCAGTCCATTCCAGAGGCTTCAAAACGAAGACTCCTTGTGAAATTGGTCTTTTAATCAGATCAGGAGTGTCATTTTCAGAATTGTAAAAGATCCCTCTCTCCCAAACCATAAGCAGAAAATGCTAATCACTTTTGAAACATAATTCCTTGTGTCACTTGTCATTAGCAGAATTCAGGAATTTATATTTCATCTTTCTCACGAACAGATCTCTGCCAAATCTTTCGTAGTCCATCCTAATGGCGTTTAACGTGTAAGTCCTAGAGAAATTCACCACTAGCACAACTCAGGAAGCATTTTCGTATGTTTTGTACTTCTCACTAAATGAGCCCTACAAAACCATTAGTAGAGAGTCCTAAACCATTTGGAAGCATGATTCAATGAGAAATGTGTTTCTCATTTTCGTCTTTCTCTTCAGCTAATCTCAACAAAGCCTTCAGCAGTGCATCTTAGTCGCTTTTACACGAAGATACCTTTACAAATATGTCCCTACCTCAACTTAGCAATGTATTTCTCATTTTCAGTATTCTCACAAATCCATCTCTTCCAAAAGACAAGCAGAAACTACTAATGTCTTTTGAAGCGTGATGCCTCGTGAAATAGGTCCCTTTTCAGTTTTCTCACAAACCAATCCCTTCCAAAAGACAAGCAGACAGCACTAATGTCTTCTAAAGGAGGACGCCTTGCTCGCTACACAGATCAGGAATGAATCTCTCATGTTCCTTGTCTCACGAACCAGATGACCAGTAGTGCATCGAAGTGACGTCTAAACTACGATTCCTTGAGAACTGTGTCACTAGCGCAGCTCAGGAAGCATTTTCATATGTTTTGTACTTCTCAGTAAATGAGCTCCACAAAACCATTAGTAGGGAATCCAAATGTCTTTTGAAGCATGAATGCGTGTGACATTTGTCGTTAGCAGAGTTCAGAAATTAATTTTTCATCTTTCTCACGAACAGATCTCTGCCAAATCTCTCGTAGTCCATCTTAATACCTTTTCGAGCGTTTTGCCAGGAGAGAGTCATCACTAGCGCAACCCAGACTAAATTTCTTATTTTCGTCTTTCTCGTCGGCCAATCTCAACCAAACCTCCCGCAGTCCATCGCGGAGGCTTCAAAACGAAGAGTCCTTGTGAAATTGGTCTCTTAATCAGATCAGGAATCTCATTTTCAGAATTGTAACAGATCCCTCTCTCCCAAACCATAAGCCGAAATTGCTAATCACTTTTGAAACATGATTCCGTGTGACATTTGACATTGGCAGATTTCAGGAAATTATTTTTCATCTTTCTCACGAACAGATCTCTGCCAAATCTTTCGTAGTCCATCCTAATGGCGTTTAACGTGTAAGTCCGAGAGAAATTCACCACTAGCACAACTCAGGAAGCATTTTCATATATTTTCTACTTCTCACTAAATGAGCTCCACAAAACCATTAGTAGAGAATCCTAAACCATTTGGAAGCATGATTCAATGAGAAATGTGTTTCTCATTTTCGTCTTTCTCTCCAGCTAATCTCAACAAAGCCTTCAGCAGTGCATCTTAGTCGCTTTTACACGAAGATACCTTTACAAATATGTCCCTACCTCAGCTTAGCAATGTATTTCTCATTTTCAGTATTCTCACAAATCCATCTCTTCCAAAAGACAAGCAGACAATACTAATGTCTTTTGAAGCGTGATGCCTCGTGAAATAGGTCCCTTTTCAGTTTTCTCACAAACCAATCCCTTCCAAAAGACAAGCAGACAGCACTAATGTCTTCTAAAGGAGGACGCCTTGCTCGCTACACAGATCAGGAATGAATCTCTCATGTTCCTTGTCTCACGAACCAGATGACCAGTAGTGCATCGAAGTGACGTCTAAACTACGATTCCTTGAGAACTGTGTCACTAGCGCAGCTCAGGAAGCATTTTCGTATGTTTTGTACTTCTCACTAAATGAGCTCCACAAAACCATTATAAGAGAATCCAAATGTCTTTTGAAGCATGATTCCGTGTGACATTTGTCATTAGCAGAGTTCAGAAATTAATTTTTCATCTTTTTCACGAACAGATCTCTGCCAAATCTTTCGTAGTCCATCCTAATGGCGTTTAACGTGTAAGTCCTAGAGAAATTCACCACTAGCACAACTCAGGAAGCATTTTCATATATTTTCTACTTCTCACTAAATGAGCTCCACAAAACCATTAGTAGAGAATCCTAAACCATTTGGAAGCATGATTCAATGAGAAATGTGTTTCTGATTTTCGTCTTTCTCTCCAGCTAATCTCAACAAAGCCTTCAGCAGTGCATCTTAGTCGCTTTTACACGAAGATACCTTTACAAATATGTCCCTACCTCAGCTTAGCAATGTATTTCTCATTTTCAGTATTCTCACAAATCCATCTCTTCCAAAAGACAAGCAGACAATACTAATGTCTTTTGAAGCGTGATGCCTCGTGAAATAGGTCCCTTTTCAGTTTTCTCACAAACCAATCCCTTCCAAAAGACAAGCAGACAGCACTAATGTCTTCTAAAGGAGGACGCCTTGCTCGCTACACAGATCAGGAATGAATCTCTCATGTTCCTTGTCTCACGAACCAGATGACCAGTAGTGCATCGAAGTTACGTCTAAACTACGATTCTTTGAGGACTGTGTCACTAGCACAACTCAGGAAGCATTTTCATATGTTTTGTACTTCTCACTAAATGAGCTCCACAAAACCATTATTAGCGAATCCAAATGTCTTTTGAAGCATGAATCCGTGTGACATTTGTCATTAGCAGAGTTCAGCAATTAATTTTTCATCTTTCTCAAGAACAGATCTCTGCCAAATTTATCGTAGTCCGTCTTAATACCTTTTCAAGGGTATTTCCACGAGCGAGTCATCACTAGCACAACCCAGAATAAATTTCTAATTTTCGTCTTTCTCGTCGGCCGATATCAACCAAACCACAAGCAGTCCATTCCAGAGGCTTCAAAACGAAGACTCCTTGTGAAATTGGTCTTTTAATCAGATCAGGAGTGTCATTTTCAGAATTGTAAAAGATCCCTCTCTCCCAAACCATAAGCAGAAAATGCTAATCACTTTTGAAACATAATTCCTTGTGTCACTTGTCATTAGCAGAATTCAGGAATTTATTTTTCATCTTTCTCACGAACAGATCTCTGCCAAATCTTTCGTAGTCCATCCTAATGGCGTTTAACGTGTAAGTCCTAGAGAAATTCACCACTAGCACAACTCAGGAAGCATTTTCGTATGTTTTGTACTTCTCACTAAATGAGCCCTACAAAACCATTAGTAGAGAGTCCTAAACCATTTGGAAGCATGATTCAATGAGAAATGTGTTTCTCATTTTCGTCTTTCTCTTCAGCTAATCTCAACAAAGCCTTCAGCAGTGCATCTTAGTCGCTTTTACACGAAGATACCTTTACAAATATGTCCCTACCTCAACTTAGCAATGTATTTCTCATTTTCAGTATTCTCACAAATCCATCTCTTCCAAAAGACAAGCAGAAACTACTAATGTCTTTTGAAGCGTGATGCCTCGTGAAATAGGTCCCTTTTCAGTTTTCTCACAAACCAATCCCTTCCAAAAGACAAGCAGACAGCACTAATGTCTTCTAAAGGAGGACGCCTTGCTCGCTACACAGATCAGGAATGAATCTCTCATGTTCCTTGTCTCACGAACCAGATGACCAGTAGTGCATCGAAGTGACGTCTAAACTACGATTCCTTGAGAACTGTGTCACTAGCGCAGCTCAGGAAGCATTTTCATATGTTTTGTACTTCTCAGTAAATGAGCTCCACAAAACCATTAGTAGGGAATCCAAATGTCTTTTGAAGCATGAATGCGTGTGACATTTGTCGTTAGCAGAGTTCAGAAATTAATTTTTCATCTTTCTCACGAACAGATCTCTGCCAAATCTCTCGTAGTCCATCTTAATACCTTTTCGAGCGTTTTGCCAGGAGAGAGTCATCACTAGCGCAACCCAGACTAAATTTCTTATTTTCGTCTTTCTCGTCGGCCAATCTCAACCAAACCTCCCGCAGTCCATCGCGGAGGCTTCAAAACGAAGAGTCCTTGTGAAATTGGTCTCTTAATCAGATCAGGAATCTCATTTTCAGAATTGTAACAGATCCCTCTCTCCCAAACCATAAGCCGAAATTGCTAATCACTTTTGAAACATGATTCCGTGTGACATTTGTCATTGGCAGATTTCAGGAAATTATTTTTCATCTTTCTCACGAACAGATCTCTGCCAAATCTTTCGTAGTCCATCCTAATGGCGTTTAACGTGTAAGTCCGAGAGAAATTCACCACTAGCACAACTCAGGAAGCATTTTCATATATTTTCTACTTCTCACTAAATGAGCTCCACAAAACCATTAGTAGAGAATCCTAAACCATTTGGAAGCATGATTCAATGAGAAATGTGTTTCTCATTTTCGTCTTTCTCTCCAGCTAATCTCAACAAAGCCTTCAGCAGTGCATCTTAGTCGCTTTTACACGAAGATACCTTTACAAATATGTCCCTACCTCAGCTTAGCAATGTATTTCTCATTTTCAGTATTCTCACAAATCCATCTCTTCCAAAAGACAAGCAGACAATACTAATGTCTTTTGAAGCGTGATGCCTCGTGAAATAGGTCCCTTTTCAGTTTTCTCACAAACCAATCCCTTCCAAAAGACAAGCAGACAGCACTAATGTCTTCTAAAGGAGGACGCCTTGCTCGCTACACAGATCAGGAATGAATCTCTCATGTTCCTTGTCTCACGAACCAGATGACCAGTAGTGCATCGAAGTGACGTCTAAACTACGATTCCTTGAGAACTGTGTCACTAGCGCAGCTCAGGAAGCATTTTCGTATGTTTTGTACTTCTCACTAAATGAGCTCCACAAAACCATTATAAGAGAATCCAAATGTCTTTTGAAGCATGATTCCGTGTGACATTTGTCATTAGCAGAGTTCAGAAATTAATTTTTCATCTTTTTCACGAACAGATCTCTGCCAAATCTTTCGTAGTCCATCCTAATGGCGTTTAACGTGTAAGTCCTAGAGAAATTCACCACTAGCACAACTCAGGAAGCATTTTCATATATTTTCTACTTCTCACTAAATGAGCTCCACAAAACCATTAGTAGAGAATCCTAAACCATTTGGAAGCATGATTCAATGAGAAATGTGTTTCTCATTTTCGTCTTTCTCTCCAGCTAATCTCAACAAAGCCTTCAGCAGTGCATCTTAGTCGCTTTTACACGAAGATACCTTTACAAATATGTCCCTACCTCAGCTTAGCAATGTATTTCTCATTTTCAGTATTCTCACAAATCCATCTCTTCCAAAAGACAAGCAGACACTACTAATGTCTTTTGAAGCGTGATGCCTCGTGAAATAGGTCCCTTTTCAGTTTTCTCACAAACCAATCCCTTCCAAAAGACAAGCAGACAGCACTAATGTCTTCTAAAGGAGGACGCCTTGCTCGCTACACAGATCAGGAATGAATCTCTCATGTTCCTTGTCTCACGAACCAGATGACCAGTAGTGCATCGAAGTTACGTCTAAACTACGATTCTTTGAGGACTGTGTCACTAGCACAACTCAGGAAGCATTTTCATATGTTTTGTACTTCTCACTAAATGAGCTCCACAAAACCATTATAAGAGAATCCAAATGTCTTTTGAAGCATGATTCCGTGTGACATTTGTCATTAGCAGAGTTCAGAAATTAATTTTTCATCTTTTTCACGAACAGATCTCTGCCAAATCTTTCGTAGTCCATCCTAATGGCGTTTAACGTGTAAGTCCTAGAGAAATTCACCACTAGCACAACTCAGGAAGCATTTTCATATATTTTCTACTTCTCACTAAATGAGCTCCACAAAACCATTATTAGCGAATCCAAATGTCTTTTGAAGCATGAATCCGTGTGACATTTGTCATTAGCAGAGTTCAGCAATTAATTTTTCATCTTTCTCAAGAACAGATCTCTGCCAAATTTATCGTAGTCCGTCTTAATACCTTTTCAAGGGTATTTCCACGAGCGAGTCATCACTAGCACAACCCAGAATAAATTTCTAATGTTCCTCTTTCTCGTCGGCCGATATCAACCAAACCTCAAGCAGTCCATTCCAGAGGCTTCAAAACGAAGACTCCTTGTGAAATTGGTCTTTTAATCAGATCAGGAGTGTCATTTTCAGAATTGTAACAGATCCCTCTCTCCCAAACCATAAGCAGTAAATGCTAATCACTTTTGAAACATGATTCCTTGTGTCACTTGTCATTAGCAGAATTCAGGAATTTATTTTTCATCTTTCTCACGAACAGATCTCTGCCAAATCTTTCGTAGTCCATCCTAATGGCGTTTAACGTGTAAGTCCTAGAGAAATTCACCACTAGCACAACTCAGGAAGCATTTTCGTATGTTTTGTACTTCTCACTAAATGAGCCCTACAAAACCATTATAAGAGAATCCAAATGTCTTTTGAAGCATGATTCCGTGTGACATTTGTCATTAGCAGAGTTCAGAAATTAATTTTTCATCTTTTTCACGAACAGATCTCTGCCAAATCTTTCGTAGTCCATCCTAATGGCGTTTAACGTGTAAGTCCTAGAGAAATTCACCACTAGCACAACTCAGGAAGCATTTTCATATATTTTCTACTTCTCACTAAATGAGCTCCACAAAACCATTAGTAGAGAATCCTAAACCATTTGGAAGCATGATTCAATGAGAAATGTGTTTCTGATTTTCGTCTTTCTCTCCAGCTAATCTCAACAAAGCCTTCAGCAGTGCATCTTAGTCGCTTTTACACGAAGATACCTTTACAAATATGTCCCTACCTCAGCTTAGCAATGTATTTCTCATTTTCAGTATTCTCACAAATCCATCTCTTCCAAAAGACAAGCAGACAATACTAATGTCTTTTGAAGCGTGATGGCTCGTGAAATAGGTCCCTTTTCAGTTTTCTCACAAACCAATCCCTTCCAAAAGACAAGCAGACAGCACTAATGTCTTCTAAAGGAGGACGCCTTGCTCGCTACACAGATCAGGAATGAATCTCTCATGTTCCTTGTCTCACGAACCAGATGACCAGTAGTGCATCGAAGTTACGTCTAAACTACGATTCTTTGAGGACTGTGTCACTAGCACAACTCAGGAAGCATTTTCATATGTTTTGTACTTCTCACTAAATGAGCTCCACAAAACCATTATTAGCGAATCCAAATGTCTTTTGAAGCATGAATCCGTGTGACATTTGTCATTAGCAGAGTTCAGCAATTAATTTTTCATCTTTCTCAAGAACAGATCTCTGCCAAATTTATCGTAGTCCGTCTTAATACCTTTTCAAGGGTATTTCCACGAGCGAGTCATCACTAGCACAACCCAGAATAAATTTCTAATTTTCGTCTTTCTCGTCGGCCGATATCAACCAAACCACAAGCAGTCCATTCCAGAGGCTTCAAAACGAAGACTCCTTGTGAAATTGGTCTTTTAATCAGATCAGGAGTGTCATTTTCAGAATTGTAAAAGATCCCTCTCTCCCAAACCATAAGCAGAAAATGCTAATCACTTTTGAAACATAATTCCTTGTGTCACTTGTCATTAGCAGAATTCAGGAATTTATTTTTCATCTTTCTCACGAACAGATCTCTGCCAAATCTTTCGTAGTCCATCCTAATGGCGTTTAACGTGTAAGTCCTAGAGAAATTCACCACTAGCACAACTCAGGAAGCATTTTCGTATGTTTTGTACTTCTCACTAAATGAGCCCTACAAAACCATTAGTAGAGAGTCCTAAACCATTTGGAAGCATGATTCAATGAGAAATGTGTTTCTCATTTTCGTCTTTCTCTTCAGCTAATCTCAACAAAGCCTTCAGCAGTGCATCTTAGTCGCTTTTACACGAAGATACCTTTACAAATATGTCCCTACCTCAACTTAGCAATGTATTTCTCATTTTCAGTATTCTCACAAATCCATCTCTTCCAAAAGACAAGCAGAAACTACTAATGTCTTTTGAAGCGTGATGCCTCGTGAAATAGGTCCCTTTTCAGTTTTCTCACAAACCAATCCCTTCCAAAAGACAAGCAGACAGCACTAATGTCTTCTAAAGGAGGACGCCTTGCTCGCTACACAGATCAGGAATGAATCTCTCATGTTCCTTGTCTCACGAACCAGATGACCAGTAGTGCATCGAAGTGACGTCTAAACTACGATTCCTTGAGAACTGTGTCACTAGCGCAGCTCAGGAAGCATTTTCATATGTTTTGTACTTCTCAGTAAATGAGCTCCACAAAACCATTAGTAGGGAATCCAAATGTCTTTTGAAGCATGAATGCGTGTGACATTTGTCGTTAGCAGAGTTCAGAAATTAATTTTTCATCTTTCTCACGAACAGATCTCTGCCAAATCTCTCGTAGTCCATCTTAATACCTTTTCGAGCGTTTTGCCAGGAGAGAGTCATCACTAGCGCAACCCAGACTAAATTTCTTATTTTCGTCTTTCTCGTCGGCCAATCTCAACCAAACCTCCCGCAGTCCATCGCGGAGGCTTCAAAACGAAGAGTCCTTGTGAAATTGGTCTCTTAATCAGATCAGGAATCTCATTTTCAGAATTGTAACAGATCCCTCTCTCCCAAACCATAAGCCGAAATTGCTAATCACTTTTGAAACATGATTCCGTGTGACATTTGACATTGGCAGATTTCAGGAAATTATTTTTCATCTTTCTCACGAACAGATCTCTGCCAAATCTTTCGTAGTCCATCCTAATGGCGTTTAACGTGTAAGTCCGAGAGAAATTCACCACTAGCACAACTCAGGAAGCATTTTCATATATTTTCTACTTCTCACTAAATGAGCTCCACAAAACCATTAGTAGAGAATCCTAAACCATTTGGAAGCATGATTCAATGAGAAATGTGTTTCTCATTTTCGTCTTTCTCTCCAGCTAATCTCAACAAAGCCTTCAGCAGTGCATCTTAGTCGCTTTTACACGAAGATACCTTTACAAATATGTCCCTACCTCAGCTTAGCAATGTATTTCTCATTTTCAGTATTCTCACAAATCCATCTCTTCCAAAAGACAAGCAGACAATACTAATGTCTTTTGAAGCGTGATGCCTCGTGAAATAGGTCCCTTTTCAGTTTTCTCACAAACCAATCCCTTCCAAAAGACAAGCAGACAGCACTAATGTCTTCTAAAGGAGGACGCCTTGCTCGCTACACAGATCAGGAATGAATCTCTCATGTTCCTTGTCTCACGAACCAGATGACCAGTAGTGCATCGAAGTGACGTCTAAACTACGATTCCTTGAGAACTGTGTCACTAGCGCAGCTCAGGAAGCATTTTCGTATGTTTTGTACTTCTCACTAAATGAGCTCCACAAAACCATTATAAGAGAATCCAAATGTCTTTTGAAGCATGATTCCGTGTGACATTTGTCATTAGCAGAGTTCAGAAATTAATTTTTCATCTTTTTCACGAACAGATCTCTGCCAAATCTTTCGTAGTCCATCCTAATGGCGTTTAACGTGTAAGTCCTAGAGAAATTCACCACTAGCACAACTCAGGAAGCATTTTCATATATTTTCTACTTCTCACTAAATGAGCTCCACAAAACCATTAGTAGAGAATCCTAAACCATTTGGAAGCATGATTCAATGAGAAATGTGTTTCTGATTTTCGTCTTTCTCTCCAGCTAATCTCAACAAAGCCTTCAGCAGTGCATCTTAGTCGCTTTTACACGAAGATACCTTTACAAATATGTCCCTACCTCAGCTTAGCAATGTATTTCTCATTTTCAGTATTCTCACAAATCCATCTCTTCCAAAAGACAAGCAGACAATACTAATGTCTTTTGAAGCGTGATGCCTCGTGAAATAGGTCCCTTTTCAGTTTTCTCACAAACCAATCCCTTCCAAAAGACAAGCAGACAGCACTAATGTCTTCTAAAGGAGGACGCCTTGCTCGCTACACAGATCAGGAATGAATCTCTCATGTTCCTTGTCTCACGAACCAGATGACCAGTAGTGCATCGAAGTTACGTCTAAACTACGATTCTTTGAGGACTGTGTCACTAGCACAACTCAGGAAGCATTTTCATATGTTTTGTACTTCTCACTAAATGAGCTCCACAAAACCATTATTAGCGAATCCAAATGTCTTTTGAAGCATGAATCCGTGTGACATTTGTCATTAGCAGAGTTCAGCAATTAATTTTTCATCTTTCTCAAGAACAGATCTCTGCCAAATTTATCGTAGTCCGTCTTAATACCTTTTCAAGGGTATTTCCACGAGCGAGTCATCACTAGCACAACCCAGAATAAATTTCTAATTTTCGTCTTTCTCGTCGGCCGATATCAACCAAACCACAAGCAGTCCATTCCAGAGGCTTCAAAACGAAGACTCCTTGTGAAATTGGTCTTTTAATCAGATCAGGAGTGTCATTTTCAGAATTGTAAAAGATCCCTCTCTCCCAAACCATAAGCAGAAAATGCTAATCACTTTTGAAACATAATTCCTTGTGTCACTTGTCATTAGCAGAATTCAGGAATTTATTTTTCATCTTTCTCACGAACAGATCTCTGCCAAATCTTTCGTAGTCCATCCTAATGGCGTTTAACGTGTAAGTCCTAGAGAAATTCACCACTAGCACAACTCAGGAAGCATTTTCGTATGTTTTGTACTTCTCACTAAATGAGCCCTACAAAACCATTAGTAGAGAGTCCTAAACCATTTGGAAGCATGATTCAATGAGAAATGTGTTTCTCATTTTCGTCTTTCTCTTCAGCTAATCTCAACAAAGCCTTCAGCAGTGCATCTTAGTCGCTTTTACACGAAGATACCTTTACAAATATGTCCCTACCTCAACTTAGCAATGTATTTCTCATTTTCAGTATTCTCACAAATCCATCTCTTCCAAAAGACAAGCAGAAACTACTAATGTCTTTTGAAGCGTGATGCCTCGTGAAATAGGTCCCTTTTCAGTTTTCTCACAAACCAATCCCTTCCAAAAGACAAGCAGACAGCACTAATGTCTTCTAAAGGAGGACGCCTTGCTCGCTACACAGATCAGGAATGAATCTCTCATGTTCCTTGTCTCACGAACCAGATGACCAGTAGTGCATCGAAGTGACGTCTAAACTACGATTCCTTGAGAACTGTGTCACTAGCGCAGCTCAGGAAGCATTTTCATATGTTTTGTACTTCTCAGTAAATGAGCTCCACAAAACCATTAGTAGGGAATCCAAATGTCTTTTGAAGCATGAATGCGTGTGACATTTGTCGTTAGCAGAGTTCAGAAATTAATTTTTCATCTTTCTCACGAACAGATCTCTGCCAAATCTTTCGTAGTCCATCTTAATACCTTTTCGAGCGTTTTGCCAGGAGAGAGTCATCACTAGCGCAACCCAGACTAAATTTCTTATTTTCGTCTTTCTCGTCGGCCAATCTCAACCAAACCTCCCGCAGTCCATCGCGGAGGCTTCAAAACGAAGAGTCCTTGTGAAATTGGTCTCTTAATCAGATCAGGAATCTCATTTTCAGAATTGTAACAGATCCCTCTCTCCCAAACCATAAGCCGAAATTGCTAATCACTTTTGAAACATGATTCCGTGTGACATTTGACATTGGCAGATTTCAGGAAATTATTTTTCATCTTTCTCACGAACAGATCTCTGCCAAATCTTTCGTAGTCCATCCTAATGGCGTTTAACGTGTAAGTCCGAGAGAAATTCACCACTAGCACAACTCAGGAAGCATTTTCATATATTTTCTACTTCTCACTAAATGAGCTCCACAAAACCATTAGTAGAGAATCCTAAACCATTTGGAAGCATGATTCAATGAGAAATGTGTTTCTCATTTTCGTCTTTCTCTCCAGCTAATCTCAACAAAGCCTTCAGCAGTGCATCTTAGTCGCTTTTACACGAAGATACCTTTACAAATATGTCCCTACCTCAGCTTAGCAATGTATTTCTCATTTTCAGTATTCTCACAAATCCATCTCTTCCAAAAGACAAGCAGACAATACTAATGTCTTTTGAAGCGTGATGCCTCGTGAAATAGGTCCCTTTTCAGTTTTCTCACAAACCAATCCCTTCCAAAAGACAAGCAGACAGCACTAATGTCTTCTAAAGGAGGACGCCTTGCTCGCTACACAGATCAGGAATGAATCTCTCATGTTCCTTGTCTCACGAACCAGATGACCAGTAGTGCATCGAAGTTACGTCTAAACTACGATTCCTTGAGAACTGTGTCACTAGCGCAGCTCAGGAAGCATTTTCGTATGTTTTGTACTTCTCACTAAATGAGCTCCACAAAACCATTATAAGAGAATCCAAATGTCTTTTGAAGCATGATTCCGTGTGACATTTGTCATTAGCAGAGTTCAGAAATTAATTTTTCATCTTTTTCACGAACAGATCTCTGCCAAATCTTTCGTAGTCCATCCTAATGGCGTTTAACGTGTAAGTCCTAGAGAAATTCACCACTAGCACAACTCAGGAAGCATTTTCATATATTTTCTACTTCTCACTAAATGAGCTCCACAAAACCATTAGTAGAGAATCCTAAACCATTTGGAAGCATGATTCAATGAGAAATGTGTTTCTGATTTTCGTCTTTCTCTCCAGCTAATCTCAACAAAGCCTTCAGCAGTGCATCTTAGTCGCTTTTACACGAAGATACCTTTACAAATATGTCCCTACCTCAGCTTAGCAATGTATTTCTCATTTTCAGTATTCTCACAAATCCATCTCTTCCAAAAGACAAGCAGACAATACTAATGTCTTTTGAAGCGTGATGCCTCGTGAAATAGGTCCCTTTTCAGTTTTCTCACAAACCAATCCCTTCCAAAAGACAAGCAGACAGCACTAATGTCTTCTAAAGGAGGACGCCTTGCTCGCTACACAGATCAGGAATGAATCTCTCATGTTCCTTGTCTCACGAACCAGATGACCAGTAGTGCATCGAAGTTACGTCTAAACTACGATTCTTTGAGGACTGTGTCACTAGCACAACTCAGGAAGCATTTTCATATGTTTTGTACTTCTCACTAAATGAGCTCCACAAAACCATTAGTAGGGAATCCAAATGTCTTTTGAAGCATGAATCCGTGTGACATTTGTCATTAGCAGAGTTCAGCAATTAATTTTTCATCTTTCTCAAGAACAGATCTCTGCCAAATTTATCGTAGTCCGTCTTAATACCTTTTCAAGGGTATTTCCACGAGCGAGTCATCACTAGCACAACCCAGAATAAATTTCTAATTTTCGTCTTTCTCGTCGGCCGATATCAACCAAACCACAAGCAGTCCATTCCAGAGGCTTCAAAACGAAGACTCCTTGTGAAATTGGTCTTTTAATCAGATCAGGAGTGTCATTTTCAGAATTGTAAAAGATCCCTCTCTCCCAAACCATAAGCAGAAAATGCTAATCACTTTTGAAACATAATTCCTTGTGTCACTTGTCATTAGCAGAATTCAGGAATTTATTTTTCATCTTTCTCACGAACAGATCTCTGCCAAATCTTTCGTAGTCCATCCTAATGGCGTTTAACGTGTAAGTCCTAGAGAAATTCACCACTAGCACAACTCAGGAAGCATTTTCGTATGTTTTGTACTTCTCACTAAATGAGCCCTACAAAACCATTAGTAGAGAGTCCTAAACCATTTGGAAGCATGATTCAATGAGAAATGTGTTTCTCATTTTCGTCTTTCTCTTCAGCTAATCTCAACAAAGCCTTCAGCAGTGCATCTTAGTCGCTTTTACACGAAGATACCTTTACAAATATGTCCCTACCTCAACTTAGCAATGTATTTCTCATTTTCAGTATTCTCACAAATCCATCTCTTCCAAAAGACAAGCAGAAACTACTAATGTCTTTTGAAGCGTGATGCCTCGTGAAATAGGTCCCTTTTCAGTTTTCTCACAAACCAATCCCTTCCAAAAGACAAGCAGACAGCACTAATGTCTTCTAAAGGAGGACGCCTTGCTCGCTACACAGATCAGGAATGAATCTCTCATGTTCCTTGTCTCACGAACCAGATGACCAGTAGTGCATCGAAGTGACGTCTAAACTACGATTCCTTGAGAACTGTGTCACTAGCGCAGCTCAGGAAGCATTTTCATATGTTTTGTACTTCTCAGTAAATGAGCTCCACAAAACCATTAGTAGGGAATCCAAATGTCTTTTGAAGCATGAATGCGTGTGACATTTGTCGTTAGCAGAGTTCAGAAATTAATTTTTCATCTTTCTCACGAACAGATCTCTGCCAAATCTTTCGTAGTCCATCTTAATACCTTTTCGAGCGTTTTGCCAGGAGAGAGTCATCACTAGCGCAACCCAGACTAAATTTCTTATTTTCGTCTTTCTCGTCGGCCAATCTCAACCAAACCTCCCGCAGTCCATCGCGGAGGCTTCAAAACGAAGAGTCCTTGTGAAATTGGTCTCTTAATCAGATCAGGAATCTCATTTTCAGAATTGTAACAGATCCCTCTCTCCCAAACCATAAGCCGAAATTGCTAATCACTTTTGAAACATGATTCCGTGTGACATTTGACATTGGCAGATTTCAGGAAATTATTTTTCATCTTTCTCACGAACAGATCTCTGCCAAATCTTTCGTAGTCCATCCTAATGGCGTTTAACGTGTAAGTCCGAGAGAAATTCACCACTAGCACAACTCAGGAAGCATTTTCATATATTTTCTACTTCTCACTAAATGAGCTCCACAAAACCATTAGTAGAGAATCCTAAACCATTTGGAAGCATGATTCAATGAGAAATGTGTTTCTCATTTTCGTCTTTCTCTCCAGCTAATCTCAACAAAGCCTTCAGCAGTGCATCTTAGTCGCTTTTACACGAAGATACCTTTACAAATATGTCCCTACCTCAGCTTAGCAATGTATTTCTCATTTTCAGTATTCTCACAAATCCATCTCTTCCAAAAGACAAGCAGACAATACTAATGTCTTTTGAAGCGTGATGCCTCGTGAAATAGGTCCCTTTTCAGTTTTCTCACAAACCAATCCCTTCCAAAAGACAAGCAGACAGCACTAATGTCTTCTAAAGGAGGACGCCTTGCTCGCTACACAGATCAGGAATGAATCTCTCATGTTCCTTGTCTCACGAACCAGATGACCAGTAGTGCATCGAAGTGACGTCTAAACTACGATTCCTTGAGAACTGTGTCACTAGCGCAGCTCAGGAAGCATTTTCGTATGTTTTGTACTTCTCACTAAATGAGCTCCACAAAACCATTATAAGAGAATCCAAATGTCTTTTGAAGCATGATTCCGTGTGACATTTGTCATTAGCAGAGTTCAGAAATTAATTTTTCATCTTTTTCACGAACAGATCTCTGCCAAATCTTTCGTAGTCCATCCTAATGGCGTTTAACGTGTAAGTCCGAGAGAAATTCACCACTAGCACAACTCAGGAAGCATTTTCATATATTTTCTACTTCTCACTAAATGAGCTCCACAAAACCATTAGTAGAGAATCCTAAACCATTTGGAAGCATGATTCAATGAGAAATGTGTTTCTGATTTTCGTCTTTCTCTCCAGCTAATCTCAACAAAGCCTTCAGCAGTGCATCTTAGTCGCTTTTACACGAAGATACCTTTACAAATATGTCCCTACCTCAGCTTAGCAATGTATTTCTCATTTTCAGTATTCTCACAAATCCATCTCTTCCAAAAGACAAGCAGACAATACTAATGTCTTTTGAAGCGTGATGCCTCGTGAAATAGGTCCCTTTTCAGTTTTCTCACAAACCAATCCCTTCCAAAAGACAAGCAGACAGCACTAATGTCTTCTAAAGGAGGACGCCTTGCTCGCTACACAGATCAGGAATGAATCTCTCATGTTCCTTGTCTCACGAACCAGATGACCAGTAGTGCATCGAAGTTACGTCTAAACTACGATTCTTTGAGGACTGTGTCACTAGCACAACTCAGGAAGCATTTTCATATGTTTTGTACTTCTCACTAAATGAGCTCCACAAAACCATTATTAGCGAATCCAAATGTCTTTTGAAGCATGAATCCGTGTGACATTTGTCATTAGCAGAGTTCAGCAATTAATTTTTCATCTTTTTCACGAACAGATCTCTGCCAAATCTTTCGTAGTCCATCCTAATGGCGTTTAACGTGTAAGTCCTAGAGAAATTCACCACTAGCACAACTCAGGAAGCATTTTCATATATTTTCTACTTCTCACTAAATGAGCTCCACAAAACCATTATTAGCGAATCCAAATGTCTTTTGAAGCATGAATCCGTGTGACATTTGTCATTAGCAGAGTTCAGCAATTAATTTTTCATCTTTCTCAAGAACAGATCTCTGCCAAATTTTTCGTAGTCCGTCTTAATACCTTTTCAAGGGTATTTCCACGAGCGAGTCATCACTAGCACAACCCAGAATAAATTTCTAATTTTCGTCTTTCTCGTCGGCCGATATCAACCAAACCTCAAGCAGTCCATTCCAGAGGCTTCAAAACGAAGACTCCTTGTGAAATTGGTCTTTTAATCAGATCAGGAGTGTCATTTTCAGAATTGTAACAGATCCCTCTCTCCCAAACCATAAGCAGAAAATGCTAATCACTTTTGAAACATAATTCCTTGTGTCACTTGTCATTAGCAGAATTCAGGAATTTATTTTTCATCTTTCTCACGAACAGATCTCTGCCAAATCTTTCGTAGTCCATCCTAATGGCGTTTAACGTGTAAGTCCTAGAGAAATTCACCACTAGCACAACTCAGGAAGCATTTTCGTATGTTTTGTACTTCTCACTAAATGAGCCCTACAAAACCATTAGTAGAGAGTCCTAAACCATTTGGAAGCATGATTCAATGAGAAATGTGTTTCTCATTTTCGTCTTTCTCTCCAGCTAATCTCAACAAAGCCTTCAGCAGTGCATCTTAGTCGCTTTTACACGAAGATACCTTTACAAATATGTCCCTACCTCAGCTTAGCAATGTATTTCTCATTTTCAGTATTCTCACAAATCCATCTCTTCCAAAAGACAAGCAGACACTACTAATGTCTTTTGAAGCGTGATGCCTCGTGAAATAGGTCCCTTTTCAGTTTTCTCACAAACCAATCCCTTCCAAAAGACAAGCAGACAGCACTAATGTCTTCTAAAGGAGGACGCCTTGCTCGCTACACAGATCAGGAATGAATCTCTCATGTTCCTTGTCTCACGAACCAGATGACCAGTAGTGCATCGAAGTTACGTCTAAACTACGATTCTTTGAGGACTGTGTCACTAGCACAACTCAGGAAGCATTTTCATATGTTTTGTACTTCTCACTAAATGAGCTCCACAAAACCATTATTAGCGAATCCAAATGTCTTTTGAAGCATGAATCCGTGTGACATTTGTCATTAGCAGAGTTCAGCAATTAATTTTTCATCTTTCTCAAGAACAGATCTCTGCCAAATTTATCGTAGTCCGTCTTAATACCTTTTCAAGGGTATTTCCAG
The DNA here is from genome assembly GCF_011386835.1 of Chrysemys picta bellii. NCBI lineage: Eukaryota > Metazoa > Chordata > Testudines > Emydidae > Chrysemys > Chrysemys picta. The sequence goes on along the minus strand of NW_027053656.1, from coordinate 2,759 downwards.
GAGCGAGTCATCACTAGCACAACCCAGAATAAATTTCTAATTTTCGTCTTTCTCGTCGGCCGATATCAACCAAACCACAAGCAGTCCATTCCAGAGGCTTCAAAACGAAGACTCCTTGTGAAATTGGTCTTTTAATCAGATCAGGAGTGTCATTTTCAGAATTGTAACAGATCCCTCTCTCCCAAACCATAAGCAGAAAATGCTAATCACTTTTGAAACATAATTCCTTGTGTCACTTGTCATTAGCAGAATTCAGGAATTTATTTTTAATCTTTCTCACGAACAGATCTCTGCCAAATCTTTCGTAGTCCATCCTAATGGCGTTTAACGTGTAAGTCCTAGAGAAATTCACCACTAGCACAACTCAGGAAGCATTTTCGTATGTTTTGTACTTCTCACTAAATGAGCCCTACAAAACCATTAGTAGAGAGTCCTAAACCATTTGGAAGCATGATTCAATGAGAAATGTGTTTCTCATTTTCGTCTTTCTCTTCAGCTAATCTCAACAAAGCCTTCAGCAGTGCATCTTAGTCGCTTTTACACGAAGATACCTTTACAAATATGTCCCTACCTCAACTTAGCAATGTATTTCTCATTTTCAGTATTCTCACAAATCCATCTCTTCCAAAAGACAAGCAGACACTACTAATGTCTTTTGAAGCGTGATGCCTCGTGAAATAGGTCCCTTTTCAGTTTTCTCACAAACCAATCCCTTCCAAAAGACAAGCAGACAGCACTAATGTCTTCTAAAGGAGGACGCCTTGCTCGCTACACAGATCAGGAATGAATCTCTCATGTTCCTTGTCTCACGAACCAGATGACCAGTAGTGCATCGAAGTGACGTCTAAACTACGATTCCTTGAGAACTGTGTCACTAGCGCAGCTCAGGAAGCATTTTCATATGTTTTGTACTTCTCAGTAAATGAGCTCCACAAAACCATTAGTAGGGAATCCAAATGTCTTTTGAAGCATGAATCCGTGTGACATTTGTCGTTAGCAGAGTTCAGAAATTAATTTTTCATCTTTCTCACGAACAGATCTCTGCCAAATCTCTCGTAGTCCATCTTAATACCTTTTCGAGCGTTTTGCCAGGAGAGAGTCATCACTAGCGCAACCCAGACTAAATTTCTTATTTTCGTCTTTCTCGTCGGCCAATCTCAACCAAACCTCCCGCAGTCCATCGCGGAGGCTTCAAAACGAAGAGTCCTTGTGAAATTGGTCTCTTAATCAGATCAGGAATCTCATTTTCAGAATTGTAACAGATCCCTCTCTCCCAAACCATAAGCCGAAATTGCTAATCACTTTTGAAACATGATTCCGTGTGACATTTGTCATTGGCAGATTTCAGGAAATTATTTTTCATCTTTCTCACGAACAGATCTCTGCCAAATCTTTCGTAGTCCATCCTAATGGCGTTTAACGTGTAAGTCCGAGAGAAATTCACCACTAGCACAACTCAGGAAGCATTTTCATATATTTTCTACTTCTCACTAAATGAGCTCCACAAAACCATTAGTAGAGAATCCTAAACCATTTGGAAGCATGATTCAATGAGAAATGTGTTTCTCATTTTCGTCTTTCTCTCCAGCTAATCTCAACAAAGCCTTCAGCAGTGCATCTTAGTCGCTTTTACACGAAGATACCTTTACAAATATGTCCCTACCTCAGCTTAGCAATGTATTTCTCATTTTCAGTATTCTCACAAATCCATCTCTTCCAAAAGACAAGCAGACAATACTAATGTCTTTTGAAGCGTGATGCCTCGTGAAATAGGTCCCTTTTCAGTTTTCTCACAAACCAATCCCTTCCAAAAGACAAGCAGACAGCACTAATGTCTTCTAAAGGAGGACGCCTTGCTCGCTACACAGATCAGGAATGAATCTCTCATGTTCCTTGTCTCACGAACCAGATGACCAGTAGTGCATCGAAGTGACGTCTAAACTACGATTCCTTGAGAACTGTGTCACTAGCGCAGCTCAGGAAGCATTTTCGTATGTTTTGTACTTCTCACTAAATGAGCTCCACAAAACCATTATAAGAGAATCCAAATGTCTTTTGAAGCATGATTCCGTGTGACATTTGTCATTAGCAGAGTTCAGAAATTAATTTTTCATCTTTTTCACGAACAGATCTCTGCCAAATCTTTCGTAGTCCATCCTAATGGCGTTTAACGTGTAAGTCCTAGAGAAATTCACCACTAGCACAACTCAGGAAGCATTTTCATATATTTTCTACTTCTCACTAAATGAGCTCCACAAAACCATTATTAGCGAATCCAAATGTCTTTTGAAGCATGAATCCGTGTGACATTTGTCATTAGCAGAGTTCAGCAATTAATTTTTCATCTTTCTCAAGAACAGATCTCTGCCAAATTTATCGTAGTCCGTCTTAATACCTTTTCAAGGGTATTTCCACGAGCGAGTCATCACTAGCACAACCCAGAATAAATTTCTAATGTTCGTCTTTCTCGTCGGCCGATATCAACCAAACCTCAAGCAGTCCATTCCAGAGGCTTCAAAACGAAGACTCCTTGTGAAATTGGTCTTTTAATCAGATCAGGAGTGTCATTTTCAGAATTGTAACAGATCCCTCTCTCCCAAACCATAAGCAGTAAATGCTAATCACTTTTGAAACATGATTCCTTGTGTCACTTGTCATTAGCAGAATTCAGGAATTTATTTTTCATCTTTCTCACGAACAGATCTCTGCCAAATCTTTCGTAGTCCATCCTAATGGCGTTTAACGTGTAAGTCCTAGAG